>NC_064643.1:718803207-719105055 GCF_023864345.2 Schistocerca serialis cubense
GGGAACAATTCACAGGAATGGGGGAAAGAAATACAGTAGAAGAGGAATGGGTAGCTTTGAGGGATGAAGTAGTGAAGGCAGCAGAGGATCAAGTAGGTAAAAAGACGAGGGCTAGTAGAAATTCTTGGGTAACAAAAGAAATATTGAATTTAATTGATGAAAGGAGAAAATATAAAAAGGCAGAAAATGAAGCAGGCAAAAAGGAATACAAACGTCTCAAAAATGAGATCGACAGGAAGTGCAAAATGGCTAAGCAGGGATGGCTAGAGGACAAATGTAAGGATGTAGAGGCTTATCTCACTAGGGGTAAGATAGATACTGCCTACAGGAAAATTATAGAGACCCTTGGAGATAAGAGAACCACTTGTATGAACATCAAGAGCTCAGATGGAAACCCAGTTCTAAGCAAAGAAGGGAAAGCAGAAAGGTGGAAGGAGTATATAGAAGGTCTATACAAGGGCGATGTGCTTGAGGAAAATATTATGGAAATGGAAGAGGATGTAGATGAAGATGAAATTAGAGATACGATACTGCGTGAAGAGTTTGACAGAGCACTGAAAGACCTGAGTCGAAACAAGTCCCCGGGAGTAGACAACATTCCATTAGAGCTACTGACAGCCTTGGGAGGGCCAGTCCTGACAAAACTACCATCTGGTGAGCAAGATGTATTAGGCAGGCGAAATACCCTCAGACTTCAAGAAGAATATAATAATTCCAAACCCAAAGAAATCAGGTGTTGACAGGTGTGAAAATTACTGAACTATCAGTTTAATAAGTCACGGTTGCAAAATACTAACACGAACTCTTTACAGACCAATGGAAAAACTAGTAGAAGCCGACCTCGGGGAAGATCAGTTTGGATTCCGTAGAAATGTTGGAACACGTGAGGCAATACTGACCCTACGACTTATCTTAGAAGAAAGATTAAGGAAAGGCAAACCTACGTTTCTAGCATTTGTAGACTTTGAGAAATCTTTTGACAATGTTGACTGGAATACTCTCTTTCAAATTCTAAAGGTGGCAGGGGTAAAATACAGAGAGCGAAAGGCTATTTACAATTTGTACAGAAATCAGATGGCAGTTATAAGAGTCGAGGGACATGAAAGGGAAGCAGTGGTTGGGAAGGGAGTGAGACGGGGTTGTAGCCTCTCCCCGATGTTATTCAATCTGTATATTGAGCAAGCAGTAAGGGAAACAAAAGAGAAATTCGGAGTAGGTATTAAAATCCATGGAGAAGAAATAAAAACTTTGAGGTTCGCCGATGACATTGTAATTTTGTCAGAGACAGCAAAGGACTTGGAAGAGCAGTTGAATGGAATGGACAGTGTCTTGAAAGATTTAAGTGTCAGGATGTCATTTCTGAAAGTGTTTGTATGGAGTGTAGCCATGTAGAGAATTGAAGCTTTCGAAATGTGGTGCTACAGAAGAATGATGAAGATTAGATGGGTGGATCACATAACTAATGAGGAAGTATTGAATAGGATTGGGGAGAAGAGTAGTTTGTGGCACAACTTGACCAGAAGAAGGGATCGGTTGGTAGGACATGTTCTGAGGCATCAAGGGATCACCAATTTAGTATTGGAGGGCAGCGTGGAGGGTAAAAATCGTAGAGGGAGACCAAGAGATGAATACGCTAAGCAGATTCAGAAGAATGTAGGTTGCAGTAGGTACTGGGAGATGAAGAAGCTTGCACAGGATAGAGTAGCATGGAGAGCTGCATCAAACCAGTCTCAGGACAGAAGACCACAACAACAACAACACTTTGGAACTCACGAATAACTCCATTCGATGAGTTCATGCAATGTTTACAGCCACCTTCATGGACGTCATGGTCAAAAGAAGAGCGGATGGCACCCTGGGCCACAGGGTATGCAGGAAGAAAACGCACACTGACCAGTATTTGTAAGCGGATAACTGCCACAACCTTGCGCAGAGGAATGCGGTGCTAAAAACACTGGTGCAAAGGGCGCGCACCATCTCTGACGCAGAGAGTCTGCCCCGAGAGCTGGAACACCTCAAAACGGTATTCCGAAAAAGTGGGTGCTCGGAATGGCAGATCAGACGCACTCTCCGTCCCAGCTCTACAGTACAGCGTGTGGAGATGGAAGAAGTCACGGAGAAAGAGATAGCCACTGCCTATATACCCTACTGGCGCACTATCGGGGAAAATAGGAAGAATATTGAGGAAACACCGAGTAGGAACTGTCTTTTGCCCGACCAATAAAACACGAGCATTATTGGGAAGTGTCAAAGAAGATCTCGGTTTGCGGAAGGCCGGCATATACCAGACTCCGTGTCAATGTGGGAGGACATTTTGGACAGACAGTGCGCACCATCGAAGATCTTTGCTGAGATATCAGAGTCACACTTGACTTGGGTACCCCAACAAGTCGCAGGGCACTGTTTGTCCGAAAATCACGAAATGGACTACCAACATGCCAGGGTCTTGGCACAGACATCTAAATACCGGGACAGCGTCGTTAGAGAGGCTATCGAAATTCATACCAGGGAAGGACTCATCAACCAAGACTGCAGCTACAACCTCAGCAGGGCATGGGAACCAACATTGAGTCTAATTAAAATGACGCTCAGCAAAGGAAAAGACGGACGACTAGGACGGACGAGGCAATTACACCGACGCCAGCACAGAGGCCGACGCCAGGGTTTCACGACCGCTGACGCGCGGGCGCGGACCGCGGAGAGAACGCCTCGTGAGGGGAGTGGATTTAAGACCGCCGCCTGCCCTCAGGAGCTCAGTTCGTCAGCGCACCTGACGATGGTGACATGGCTGATTGCCGAAATATTGTGCCCGTTGGACACTATGGACCGCCAGTACACTCGTGGGCTGTTCGAGCAAGAAATACGCCGGGAGAAACTGAAGAATCACACCTTTCGGTATGGCTACGGTAGCTGTCGCCCAGTATTTGAGGTGTACCTGGTCTTGGTTTAACTGCCGTTGTTCTTTTGCATTTGCTCTTGGAAATCACATCACCAGCTGTCGTTTTGGCACGCTTGGAAGGCTGAAATGTGCCTGATAGATCTGTTACTCAGGTGACATCCAGTGACTAGTCCACGTTCAAAGTCGCCGAGCTCTCCTGATCGACCCATTCTGATGTTAACTGCTTCTCTACTATCAGCACAATACTCTACTTTTATACAGGCGTGTCCGCCTCTCGTTATATCATGTGATAAATTCCGCACTCGAACAAGCAATGAGAGACATTATAAAGTGATTTAATGACAGTCAACATACAACTTTTTTTACTCAGCCGCGTGGTGTGGCTGCGTGGTTTGAGGCGCCATGTCACGGATTGCGCAGCCCCTCACGCCGGAGGTTCGAGTCCCGAGTCATCCGTTGTGTGTGTGTGTGTGTGTGTGTGTGTGTGTGTGTGTGTGTGTGTGTGTGTGTGTGGTTCTCAACATAAATCAGTTTAGTTTGAGTAGTATGTAAGTCTAGGGGCCGATTATGGTTCAAATGGCTCTGAGCACTATGGGACTCAACTGCTGAGGTCAACAGTCCCCTAGAACTTAGAACTAGTTAAACCTAACTAACCTAAGGACATCACAAACATCCATGCCCGAGGCAGGATTCGAACCTGCGACCGTAGCGGTCCTGCGGTTCCAGACTGCAGCGCCTTTAACCGCACGGCCACTTCGGCCGGCAGGGGCCGATTACGTCAGTAGTTTGGTTCCTTAGAAATTCACGCACATTTGAACATTTTTATTTACTCAGAAATTATATCGTGGAAGCTACAAAACGTATTTCGTTACAAAAACACAGACACAAATACCAATCAGAGATTATAGCATAACTATTCCCCACATCCTCCGCACCTTGTTCCACCTCCAGAGGTACAGCCACTGGCTGTATATATATATAACCTCACCGATAGGAGTGCAGCAATCTGCGACAGTTTGCTGATAACGCTGTAATATAACTGAAAGAATCGTCGTTGAGTGATTGTAGAACGACACAGGATCACATAATTTCTAACTGGTCTGATGAATCACAGCTATCCCTATATGTAGGAAAAAGTAAGTTAATGCAGATGAGTAAGGAAAACAATCCAGTGATGCTCGAATACACTCCGGCCGGCGTTGTCATTGTCCTCAGACATTACTACCAAGCAGGGTCCCTTTCCCTTCCAACCAATCACCGAGTGTTGTAAGATTATGAAAAATGATTGTGTTTGCTACAGAACAGTTTAAGTTTAAATTTTATGCCACAGTAACTGTTCATTCTTGTATTGCATAACAGAGGCTAGTTAAAGTAAAGTAACATTTCACTGGCAAAACTAATAACTAAAGAACAGTACAAATTAAGAGTGCAAAATTTATTTTATTCTGTATTTAGCTTAGCGAGTGACTTCTGATGGCTTGGTATGTATTTTATTGTTGTTATTTTAAAAGTAAAATCAATTGTTCATTTGCTTAAAGTAAATTCAGTTCAATCTTTTAATAATCAATGTAAATGTACCTGTATGCAGGAGGAGGAACGAAGTTATGAAAGAATTCTAAGCCGAGCATAATGTAAATGATGTGATTCTAAGCAAAGAAGGGAAAGCAGAAAGGTGGAAGGAGTATATAGAGGGTGTATACAAGGGCGATGTACTTGAGGGCAACGTTATGGAAATGGAAGAGGATGTATATGAAGATGAAATGGGAGATATGATACTGCATGAAGAGTTTCACAGAGCACTGAAAGACCTGAGTCGAAACAAGGCCCCGGGAGTAGACAACATTCCATTAGAGCGACTGACAGCCTTGGGAGGGCCAGTCCTGACAAAACTCTAGTAATGTCTAGGGACATGAAAGGGAAGCAGTGGTTGGGAAGGGAGTGAGACAGGGTTGTAGCCTTTCCCCGATGTTATTCAATCTGTATATTGAGCAAGCAGTAAAGGAAACAAAAGAAAAATTCGGAGTGGGTATTAAAATCCATGGAGAAGAAATAAAAACATTGAGGTTGGCCGATGACACTGTACACTACTGGCCATTAAAATTGCTACACCACGAATATGACGTGCTACAGACATGAAATTTAACCGACAGGAAGAAGATGCTGTGATATTCAAATTATTAGCTTTTCAGAGCATTCACAAAAGGTTGGTGCCGATGGCGACACCTACAACCTGCTGACATGAACAAAGTATCCAATCTATTTCTCATACACAAACAGCAGTTGACCGGAGTTGCCTGGTGAAACGTTGTTGTGATGCCCCATGTAAGGATGAGAAATGCGTACCATTTAATTTCCGACTTTGATAAAGGTCGGATTGTAGCCTATCGCGATTATGGTTTATCGTATCGCGACATTGCTGCTCGCGTTGCTCGAGATCCAATGACTGTTAGCAGAATATGGAATCGGTGGGTTCAGGAGGGTAATACGGAACGCCGTAATGGGTTCCAACGGCCTCGTATCACTAGCAGTCGAGATGACAGGCATTTTATCCGCATGGCTGTAACGGATCGTGCAGCCACGTCTCGGTCCCTGAGTCAACAGATGGGGACGTTTGCAAGACAACAACCATCTGCACGAACAGTTCGACGACGTTTGCAGCAGCATGGACTATCACCTCGGAGATCATGGCTGCGGTTACCCTTGACGCTGCATCACAGACAGGAGCGCCTGCGATAGTGTACTCAACGACGAACCTGGGTACACGAATGGAAAAACGTCATTTTTTCGGATGAATACAGGTTTTGTCTACAGCATCGTGATGGTCGCATCCGTGTTTGACGACGTCGCGGTGAACGAACATTGGAAGCGTGTATTCGTCATCGCCATACTGGCGTATCCCCCAGCGTGATGGTGTGGCGTGCCATTGGTTACACGTCTCGGTCACCTCTTGTTCGCATTAACGGCACTTTGAATAGTGGACGTTACATTTCAGATGTGTTACGACCCGTGGCACTACCCTTCATTCGATCCCTGCGAAACGCTACATTTCGGCAGGATAATGCAAGACCGCATGTTGCAGGTCCTGTGCGGACTTTTCTGGATACAGAAAATACAGAAAATGTTCGACTGCTGCCCTGGCCAGCACATTCTCCAGATCCCTCACCAATTGAAAACGTCTGGTCAATGGTGGCCGAGCAACTGGCTCGTCACAATAGGCCAGTCACAACTCTGAACTGTGGTATCGTGTTGAAGCTGCATGGGCAGCTGTACCAGTACACGCCATTCAAGCTGTGTTTGACTCAATGCCCAGGCGTATCAAGGCCGTTATTACGGCCAGAGGTGGTTGTTCTGGGTACTGATTTCTCAGGATCTATGCACTAAAATTGCGTGAAAATATAATCACATATCAGTTCTAGTATAACATATTTGTCAGATCTAGTATAATATATTTTTCCAATGAATACCCTTTTATCATCTGCATTTATTCTTGGTGTAACAATTTTAATGGCCAGTAGAGTAATAATGTCAGAGACAGCAAAGGACTTGGAAGAGCAGGATATAAGATGAACATCAACAAAAGCAAAACGAGGATAATGGAATGTAGTCTAATTAAATCAGGTGATGCTGAGGGAATTAGATTAGGAAATGAGACACTTAAAGTAGTGAAGGAGTTTTGCTATTTGGGGTGCAAAATAACTCATGACGGTAGAAGTAGAGAGGATATAAAATGTAGACTGGCAATGGCAAGGAAAGCGTTTCTGAAGAAGAGAAATTTGATAACATCGAGTATAGATTTAAGGGTCAGGAAGTCGTTTCTGGAAGTATTTGTATGGAGTGTAGCCATGTATGGAAGTGAAACATGGACGATAAATGTAGTGGCAGCATTCCGAAGTACACAGGTAAATGTGAATGTGCTTAGTTTATATTTATTAGTAACAGAACACTGCAAAGTAGTGTTTACTTGGACAGAATAATTATTTATGAAAAAACATTTGAGTTAGAGAAAAACTAAGAAAAACACTAGATAGCTGAGGACATTTACGTATCAACTGATGAATAATAATTTATATTATTTAAATATGTTGCAGAAGTCGGAAGTGGATGTGTCTGACTCAGATCAGGACGAGGTCTTAAACAGGCTGCAGCCGTCTTGGACCTGGCATTCGTTCACCAACCCGGTTTAAGATCTGGAACAGCGAGTATGTATGAGTGGGAGGAGGACTCGTCTTGGATGCATCGAAATTATTCTAAGTGTGCAGCCTTGGACTCGTGATATTTGCATCTGTCGCTAGAGAGAACTCTGAAATACTTTCAACCTGCAGACATAGAATATTTCGCATCAGGTGAGCTGGTGGACTTGTGATGTTTATGTGTGTCACAAGTGAATACTCTGAAGTATTTTCAAAAGTGGTTCAAATGGCTCTGAGCAGTATGGGACTTAACTGCTAAGGTCATCAGTCCCCTAGAACTTAGAACCACTTAAACCTAACTAACCTAAGGACATCACGCACATCCATGCCCGAGGCAGGATTCGAACCTGCGAGCGTAGCGGTCGCGCGGTTCCAGACTGTAGCGCCTAGAACCGCTCAGCCACTCCGGCCGGCCCAAGTATTTTCACGTTGAGGCTTTCAATATTAGTTGAACTAGTCGAAGCTCTGGAACTGTAGTGTGGTTGTTGTTTGTGAGTGATGTACTCTCGGATTTTAGTTACTTCGCAAGTGTGGAGCTTGTACTTTGAATTTGTGCTAAAGGAACTTTTATTATTTTGTAGAAGTTTACGTGAAACTTAGATACTGTTCCGTTTCATTTAAGACCTCACTCATATATTAGGAATTTTAATGTTGAACGGTTTTTAACTGGTGATACATTTAACAGTGATCTAACAGACTATTTTTCACCATAAATTCGTACCTGCATTTGTTTGAACTTTGTGACTGGATTTTTTTTTAGGGTTAATGCGACAGATGTGCTAGACTATAGCGTAGTCAACACTTAAAAATCAAACCATACATTCAGAGGCCCTATAAACACTAACTTTACTGTTCATGGAGGGAGGTGGGGGTGGGGGGGGGGGGGAGGAGTTTGCGAGCTAGAAGTTTACTGAACAATATTTTATGTAATCAGCAAGAAAGCCACAGCTCTAACCTCAGTCACTTATTATGCGTTACGTCGCAAGTTAATTTCACCCTAGTCCAAGTACCCAAGTATCCTGAAACAAAATTTTCCTTATTATGCGTAACGGGTTTACTAAGCCCAGGGAGCCATAAAAATTAGCGGTTGCTTGTAATAAGTTTGTTTCGATGGCTACTGACTATAGTATTATATCTATGATTTAATGCTAGTACACCAAGATTTACTATCTACTTATACCACAGCAACGCAGTGCCCATAGAAAAATTTTTTCCTGCTTTATTAACTACGTACATTTAAATGGAGGGTATAAATATGTTGTGTATGTTATTGCGATGTACATATGTTTTAATAATTTCCTATGTGCAAAATAACCAGTGAAAGAGAATGTAAAGAATTGTAGTAGACGCACTGGCCAAGTTAGGGAATGCCGTTATGTAAACCAAAGAGGTTATTGTTATTGTTTTACTGTTGCTGAAGGCAGATCGTGGCGCAGTCGAGTAGCGACTGTCAGGTGGTAACGAGAGTCAGTCAGTAGCGAACGAGCGGGTCGGACGCAAACGAGGAATTCTGCTGCGAGAGGAGGCAAGCCTTGTTTCACTGCAAGATGCCACGTACGGTATGGCCAGGCATAATGTGGAGAAGTAATTGGGCACAGCGCAAAGCATCAAGGTTAATCGAAGTGTAAGAACAGCGCTGGGGGCCCAAAGTTAATCGTGGAAGAGCCTGTGGCCGTACATTGTCGTGGTCAGTGGACCACGCCGCACCGACCGCACAGGTATGAAGTAATACCCATTTTATCATTTAGAATTGTAAAAGGCTTGCCAGTTTTGGTTGCGAATCATTCAATAAAAAATACTTTAACAATTTGTGTGTGTTAAGGTGTGCAATCCTCAGTAAAAACTACCGGACAGAATCCTCTCCATATCCATAACTAACAGAGTGTGTCATTAATGAACTGAAAGCAAATAATGAGAAGAGTGAAGTGTATCGAACTGATTAAAAGTATAAATGAAGGTGAATAAAAAGCTAGTTTTTTTTGGACTTGTCAGTTAAATGCTGATTATTGACAAATAATATGACAAAGCAGTATAGTTAACAATAGTTAATGTTCAGACAATTTTTTGTTAGAAGTAATTTACGTAACAAAAAGTTAGTTTTTGGGACTTGCTAGTTAAGTGTTGATTATTGACAAGTAATTTTATAAGGCAGTATATTTAACACTACTTCATGCTCTGACAGTTTTATATGAGAAGTAATTTACGTAACAATAAGTCAAAGTAGTGTACTCCGTAATCATGTTATAAACCTATTAGTGTAGAACAACAGTTTAAATACTAAAATTACTGTTTCCGAAAAGTTTACCTTTTGCAAAACAGTTTAATAGCAGCAGCATCACAGTGAGAAACGCAGTTCAGTTGTTACGTAACTGGTAGTGTAATTTTATTAATACCATGAAGTAGTTGCAAATTTGCTTTTGTCCACAACTGAACATTTTTCTGGGTGATCGTTGTGTTTTGATAATGAGCGCGAGTCAGTGCCTTTGCGACCATCCACACCTGCCAGCATGCTACAATAGTAATGTGATTTAATTTCAAAGTCAAGAAAGAGATTTAATTGATTTCGCCCACACTAAGTGAGCACCTGAGTGGCCGTGCCGTTCTAGGCGCTACAGTCTGGAACCGAGCGACCGCTACGGTTGCAGGTTCGAATCCTGCCTCGGGCATGGATGTGTGTGATGTCTTTAGGTTAGTTAGGTTTAATTAGTTCTAAGTTCTAGGCGACTGATGACCTCAGACGTTAAGTCGCATAGTGCTCAGAGCCATTTGAGCTGGCGACCGATCATTTACAGTAATTTCCAAATAGAATCTAAATTGATTAATAATTTCTGATCAAAATTTCATTAGCTTGTTTCCGCATTATTTTGTAGATTTTCTATTTGCGCCGATCGTTATTGTGCAATGTAAATCGCACATTAACGATCAGGTTATGACAGCACCGTTAATACTTTCACTTCGGACTGGATTCCTTATCCCAAATTAACAACAAACCATTAGCAACAAGGTAATTCTTTAAATAATTTACCACCCGGAGAGGAAGGGGTGTTATATATTGTGTTTTAATTACACCAACACTAGTGAATTTCTCCTGGTCTCTCGTCATACTGATTTTCATGTTCCGATGCATTGCTGAGATTTCGTGACCCATTTCGATATAAGCAGCTTGATTTGACTCACGAGTGACGATAGTTGATAGTAAAAGTTTACTGCTCAAAGTTCGCCTGCAGTGCTTGCAGCAAAGTTATCTATCTAGGTGTTACGAGCTAAAAAGGCAGATGCCATGGGGAACTGCGATCGATACATGGCTGCCAATTCACTCAGTACAGACGGAAGTAGAACAGGCTACATTAAAGCAGAAAAGGAAGTCGTTTGAATCGACAAGTAGTTCTTCTCCGCATGCTGATCACTTCATTTGGTCCGTGATTATGGTCTCTGTGCCAGAAAAACCGTCTGGGTGGAGAAGCAGCTGCAGAAAGGGCTGGGTAGTACCTGTGACGGCGGCAGAAATTTGCATTGCAAGTGAGTATTGCATTTACTTCGGGAAGGAGGTTAGACCCTATTTCGAAGACATCGTTCAGGAGGGAGACAGATGCGTCAAAAAAGTCAGTTCTTGCATGCCTTTTTTTCATCAACATCTGATGAGTCACATAAAAGGCGTAGGCTGACTTTTTTTGGTGACGGGGGGATGGGCGGCGGGTATTCTGACGTGTCCATTCCGAAAGTAATTTGACACCCGCGTCTCACTGTCTCGTGAGCAGCACTTACTACGTCGTTCTTCTCCAGACGCCTCTGGAAAGTGAGAAAGCGTTTTGCGTCATTACAGATAGAATACGGAGCGTGAAATTCTTCAAGAAGAGCTGAATCCTTGGCACTGACTGATCGGACTGTAGATACAGCAGAGGAACCAGAAGTTCCCGTCCTTGGTGCTTTTCCCTGGCTTCCGGACCACAGACCACTTAGAAAGTGATTTAACGTCACTCAACTTTCAAGGTTATTGATAGGGAACTCACGATGCACTTCATTACCAAAGCACAGATACAGATACGTATCAGATGGCGTTCACCGATTCCTCCGGAAGTTTTTGATCAGAAAGTATACATTTCTTACCATAATGCCCCCAGGGAAATTCTTGTCCTAACAGGACCTATTCACGAAAATAGCCCAAAATAGCACCGATTGTGTTGTTCCTGATGGTCCTAACGAGGCATCGCTAGCTACCCGTACTGGAAATCGTATCGTCCTGCTTTCAACATACGTGTCAGAAACAGTAAACGTTCTCACTGCTAAAAGCCTTCATTACGTCTGTAAACGCTTGTAAAAACACTGTCAATCATAAAATCATTCGTATTGTTTGAAAAGGGAACACTGTCTAAGCACAGACATGAAAATCAGAACAATTATGCAAACAGAATTCGAAGCACTGTCCTGCAGAAGAGAAAAACAGCTGGAATTTTCGGTGTCCCACAGCTGTTGGCCCAGAGACGTCCTAATCCCACAGTGGTGGATGAGGGTCTTTTAACACTTGAATAAAGAAGAAGACATCACGCAAAACTCAGAACTCTATGTAGATACCTTGCCCCCCATCTTGTCTGAACTGGTCTGTAGACGCACCTATGTCCCAGCACAAAGGATGTCTTGTGAATGAATGGAGCATTCTGATTGACTCTTACAGAATTTACCCACCAACTTGCTGATGCTGCTGGCGTGGAAGCTGTGTCCGCCTTTTTTTCTGCAAACGAGACTTTCAGCAGAAAAAAACTATTTGTACAGATCTCTTTATTGCACTGACAGTGAAATCCTGAAAAAGTGATCTGCAGATCGTCAAATACATCACCCTGCCGCAGTGCAGCGCCGACAGAGGTAACTGCCGCTGTAAACGCGGCCCATGACTACAGCTGTGGGAGAGCATGTCAGCCAGAGAAAGGTCAGCCAACCATGGACAAGCGCCCGTCCGAGGAGGACCTGAGTGGTAGGGGTTCGAATGCTATCAATACTCCCAGCGCAAACACTCGTTGTATGGAATCTTTTCAAATTTCCGCAGAGTATACACTCGACGCACACGCGCTTCCAACGGCGACTCGGTGCAAACTTGGTATTAGTTCACTATTCACCCATCCAGGGGAGCCGCGAGCCAAATCGTTATAAGCCAGAAGCTTTCTCGGACTCTCTGAACCAGTGTACAAAGGATGGGCAAGCCCTAGCTCGGAACAAAGGCGTTCGCTGAGATGCTGTTTCCGGCTCTGACCCGCTTTTGCCGGCCGGAGTGGCCGTGCGGTTCTAGGCGCTACAGTCTGGAACCGAGCGACTGCTACGGTCGCAGGTTCGAATCCTGCCTCGGGCATGGATGTGTGTTAGGTTTAATAAGTTCTAGGCGACTGATGACCTCAGAAGTTAAGTCCCATAGTGCTCAGACCCATTTGAACCAGTTTTTTTTTTTTGCCGCTTCTCTAGACGTGACAAACACTTCAGTTTACTTTGTAAATTATAGGAATGACTTGGACTCTGTTACATCACCAACATCGGTATTCGCGGGTGGAAACAACAGTCTTCTCTATTATTTTTTTTTCGAGTTTTCGCGTAAAGGTCTTCGAAGACAGTGGTTTACAGCACCATGCAGGTCGCTAAACTTTCGGGTTTCTAGAGAAATGATTTCTAGTCTATATCTCCGGCGTCTTCGGCAAGCGATCTGCTATGCAAGCGATATTGCTATGTGCTTGATATCGAGAAGTATCGCATAAATATTCTGACAAACCATGTGAAAATGAATTTGTTCTTGCAATCTCAGAGACTGGAGATGGGTGTAGAAAGCAAGCATGTGAACAGGTCGGAGCCAGAAACAGTGACGCCTTTGTGCCAAGGGGAACCACCCCAGCCTTTGTTCAAAAGTCTTTGCAGTATATATGCAAGTGTCTGGTGGTCGCTACTGCGGTACTTATTCAGCACATTGGAGGTACTTATTCAGCACATTGATAGGCATAAGCGGAATGAAAATTTTTTTACATGGAAAATAATGTGCGCTATAGACACTGAGATTCATTCCAGAACCACAGCCATAAAGAGGAGACATATCCAGTACATTGATCGGTGTCAGACTGCGGGGCAATCCTAATATTTAATTGTAGTTACACTGATAAATATGTACCTGGTTCCCAATATTCTTGTGAGTCTGGAGACTACCGTAGAAATCACAGCAGCAAGCAAGCAGGTCAAAATGGCTCTGAGCGCTATGCGACTTAACTTCCGAGGTCATTAGTCGCCTAGAACTTAGAACTAATTAAACCTAACTAACCTAAGAACATCACACACATCCATGCCCGACGCAGGATTCGAACCTGCGACCGTAGCGGTCGCGCGGTTCCAGACTGTAGCGCCTAGAACCGCTCGGCCACACCAGTTGGCTACCCGTACTTCACCTGCTAGATGCACACACCACAATCGATGTTCTCTCAATTAAACAAAGTTGCGAAATGTGCAGAAGCAGTCAACCGGACAATTTGCATGCGAGAGAATAATGATCCATCACAGACACAGGTACCGTTTTGAATTTTCTCAAATTTTTACGTGATCATGAAAGCTGTCCAACACATACTAAGTATTAGTTTGCTATTCGGTCGTCTAGAGGACGACATGTTAAAGTCAGCTACATTCCTGCATCCCAACAGGATTTTCCATTTGGACAGCTCCTGTTGTTAACCGGAAACGTGAATCATTCCCACCATGCACCCCCGGACAGAATTGTCCTCGGAAACCGGCTACATTTATATTTTATCACTGTACTTACAATTAAATATTACGATCGCGATCTCAATTGGACGACATTCGACAATGAACAAAGTATCGGAAATAGACCCTGCTGATGGCTGTGGCTCTGGAAATAGAAATATCTGAATCATTCTTATGACTTGACATACTTTTCCCTTTGCTATCACAGTATTCCACGCCAATCCATATCTTGCTTATGACTGGACATAGTCATTTCCTTTGCACATGTCAGAACATGCACATACTTTATAAGCCTGATGCTCAAGGCGAACCTGTCACACATCCTCTATTACTTAGTACAATATTCTGTCAATAACATATTGCTGGCGATACGAAATAATACTGCCAAAAATCAGTGATGGCTGGACATGTCTCATAAGTTTTTCTTGTGAGTGGCACCACTGTGTCTTAGAAAGAGAGGCAAATCCTCTTACAAACCGCCAGAGGTTAAAAAACACAATCGCAACAACTAGTGTATGTTACTGTCATAAGTGGTCTTGGTTCTACAGGTGCAAGTACCCATTTTTAAAAGGTATACCAGCTCTTTAAATCGAGGTACGGCATTACATCTGAATGAAGTGGTTTTTCCGGACAAATACCATGACACTGAACATAGGTGGTGATCGCTGGAGTGTATGTTCTCAGGCTAACAGTGCGGTTACACATCGCTGACGGTGCAACCTTGTAACAGAATTACCGAATTTAGTAGGTGATTCGACTAAGGATCATGATATGAAACCAATATTTGCAACTTCATCATGCCACTGCTGGATATTTCTCTAATATTTGTAATGCATTCTGTCTCGATGCCATACCAGAGGAGTTAAAGGTGATGGTTGATTGAGAAGGATCACAAGCAGTAGATGGTGTGCTGATTAAGGTCGTAAGAAATGTACACTAGCTTTCCAGATCTCTAGTGCAACCCTTTCTGGTAGAAATAATGTCTTTGATATGGAATCGAGTCTTTCCATTCAACCACATACCTGCATTGTATCCGATGGAGAAGTGCTTTAATGGTTACAGCCACCAGTGAATCATATTTCTGGCTCTCTCATATCTCGAAACGAGTCACCTTTTTCGAACTTGTCTGCTATAGTAAAATTTGAGATGGAGCTGTAACATTGTATGATTTAATGGGCAGACTGATGATGCTTTCTAGAGAGGGAGATGTTGCTGCAGCTCATCTGACCATTTTTTCTGCTGTTCTGTCAGGATGCATCAGTTGCTCGTTTGACTCGTATACAACCACGTGACTTAGAGCACTGTCTACTTGCAATCGATAACAGCAAACCTCTTGGTCATCAAAGAACTTCCATCTCATGTGTGATGAAACGTGACCATCATGTTTCGACACATTACTCTAAAGGAACGAAGATTTATGTGATGTACTCCATTTCCCTGTCGCATCTTGCTTATAAATTCCAAACTTCAGTTTCATAATTGTGAGGGATACCAACACCTCATGCTTGTGGGACCCAAATGGGTATGGACAGCAGGTGGTGCGTTCTTCATGAACAAAAGATTTACCAGTGTAAATACGTGTGATAGGTGTTTCATGACAGTATTCCTTTTGTGGTTGGAATAAAAAAAGAGAAGCAATCAATGAAATTACTTTTTGCAAGACCTATGTCTTTCCAAACAGCAGAGAATGATGATGAAGAGAAATCCAACCCCGACAAACTGAATTTTTCATAATAAACAATACACCGTCGAATTTTCTGTAATGAGATCCGTCCGCTATATCACAGAGCCACCAATTTCCATATATTCCATACATGGCCTTAAATACTATAAATTGTTTAAATAAACTATATTCCACATATTCTCTAGATAGTTTAAACAATATTCCATACACTGCAATCGCTTTCCAGACAAAGTCTTTCGCTAAATAAATAAACTATATTCCATAACCTGCCATAAATAATTAAGCAATATTCTATACATTGTCTAAATTGTTTAAACAACAATCGAATTACCTCCAAAAGACTAATCTACTGTGTCTTTCTCCAGAAAATTTCTGGAGGTGGGGTGTTTACCAGATTTACAGGGGTTGATTAATTGAACAATTTGATTATGTAGTCAATCAAATTGATAAGAGTGAGACCTGAAAGTGCACTTGTAACAGCGATGACGAGAGGATGGGTTGGAGTTTTCCTGAGGCACTGGGGGTGGGGGGAATTGGAGAGGGTGGGCCAACAATAGGTTCAAGACCTGTCAATCAAAAGGAAGGATCCTTTTAGCAGAACAATAGGTTTAAGACCTGTCAATGAAAGGAGAACAATAAGTTTGCCCCTGAGTGGGTATCTACCACTGATGTAGGTAACCTGCACTAACAAAATGCGCTTGTGCCCCTGTTGCCCTACTACTTCCAGACACCCCGCAAAACATACGTTTTTCATGTTAGGTGCATTGTGTTCCCACCTACTGCCAGGTACCCCATATCAGCGACCTCAGTAATCATTAGACATCGTGAGAGAATAGAACTGGGCGCGCCACAGAACAGACTTCCAATGTGCTCAGGTGATTGGGTGTCACTTGTGTCATGCATCTGCACGCAAGATTTCCACACTCTTAAACATCCCTAGGTCCTCTGTTTCTGATGTGATAGTGAAGTGGAAACGTGAAGGGACTCGTACAGCACAAAAACGTACAGGCCAACCTCGTCTGTTGACTGATAGAGATTGCCGACAGTTTAAGAGGGTCTTAATGTGAAATAGGCAGACATCTATCCAGACCATTACACAGTATTTCCAAACCGCATCAGGATCCACTGAAGTACTATGACAGTTAGGCGGGAGGTGAGACAACTAGGATTTCGCTTGGTGTAAGTAGCATAAACATTGCACGATTGAACAGTGGATAAACGTTGTGTGGAGTGACGAATGAAGGTACACAATGTGGCGATCCGATGGCAGTGTGTGGGTATGGCGAATGTCCAGTGAATGTCATTTGCCAGCGTGTGTAGTGCCAACAGTAAAATTCGGAGGCAGTGGTGTTATGGTGTGATCATGTTTTTCTTGGAGGGGGCCTGAACTCCATGTTTTGCGTGGCACTATCACAGCACAGGGCTACATTGACGTTTTAAACACCTTCTTGCTTCCCACTGTCTGTTGAAGAGCAATCTGGGGATGGCGATTGCATCTAACAACACGATCGAGCACCTGTTCATAATGCACGGCCTGTGGCGGAGTGGTTACACGACAATACGATCCCTGTAATGGACTGGCCTGCACAGAGTCCTGACATGAATCCCATAGAACGCCTTTGGGATGTTTTGGAATGCCGACTTCCTGCGAGGCCTCACCGACCGACATCGATACCTTTCCTCAGTGCAACACTCCATGAAGAATGGGCTGCCATTCCCCAAGAAACCTACCAGCACCTGATTGAACGTATGACTGCGAGAGTGAAAGCTGTCATCAAGATTAAGGGTGGGCCAACACCATACTGAATTCCAGTATTACCTATGGATGGCGCCACGAACTAGTACGTTATTTTCAGCCAGGTGTCTGGATACTTTTGTTCACATAGTGTAAGACCAAAACTTTGATAGCTAGTCTTATTTTCGTATTCGTTGAATGGTTCACGTGTAGCCCTCCTTATGTTAATTTTATCTTTGTTTAGTTTTTGTTTACCTGTGAGACTTTCGCTATGTTTAAATTTGCAGTGAAGCTTTGTTTGCTTTCATAGCAGATCCCTAAGATGATGGTCAAACCACAGTGGGTCTCATCCATCCCTGACAAATCTGCTCGGTAAATACTTGCCTAAAAAGTGTAGCATGATGATTTGGAATACTTTGTCCATTCATGCCTAACATTGTCAGTGCTGGACAAGACGTTTTCGTGATTACCAGTGTGATAATCTGAAACCTGTCTCTCGTCGCTCTTGCTAAACAGAAAAATCTTCCTGCCTTTCTTTGCATTCCAGTTTACAGCCATAAACGCTCTTGTGACCACTGATTCACTGTCACTTTGAAGTACAGTGCAGCATTCAATAAAATTGCGTCTAACGCAGATTTCGCTTGTTGCCCTTGTATACCTCTGTTTGTCTTCGAGTTTCGCCTGTACAGAGAGGGAAAAATAACTTACATATGCAGGCATTTCTGCGTGTCTTGTAAATATTATCCGTATGTAGTGTAGTGTTGCGGAATAGTAAAGAGTTGGAAACGTGGAATATTTTCAAAGTTTCATTGCCTATGCCGAGAGCCACAGGCAGTAAGTTAGCCGAGAGGTAGGAGGATTGCACATATATCGGAATGTGTCGTCAGGCAGGGGCAATGGCCTGGTTACACACAACAGGCGAGGGGTAATTGCTTAGGACGCGGGTTTGTGTTAGATGGAGACTTTTGTAGAGTGCAAGACAGAGGTATAGCGTCAGCTGTACTGCATTTCACAAGTTCACGTTAAGTCTGCCTTAACAACACGTAACTCTGTTGCAAGAACACCTAAGGGGCGAGTACGACAGATGAATCAGCAGTATAAGTGGAACGAATGCGTTCATTACAAACGAGCATGACGTCAGGACGTCGCTCGTGCCTCCTTTAAATACGCCAGCTTTGATAACAATAAGGCACTCGCAGTTAGACTTGCAGTTAGAAGTGTACTGTGTCTCTGCATAGCTCTCAGCTCGGTGACCGACATGTTAATCTTTATTGAGGAGATGTTGCAGTAAGGGCGGCCCATCCAGCAGCAGACGTGAGGGGACAGTACCAGCTCTGGGCCTCTCTGCTGCCGCTGCCAGTCATCAACCCAGGATTAGCAGACATCGCGGCAGACTCGCTCGCCGCCAATGCTGACCACATCAGTGAGCCATCGTCGATATCGTGCGGGGCCTAGACCCTGTGCATCCGCCGTCATAACCGGGTGAGCCGACGACGCTGGGGGACTGCAGCCTGTTCCGCCCCTCCACCGCGGACGAGCCACAGGAGGAGCAGGGAAGAAGACGGGGTAGTATAGAGCACACTCCGCACTACGAGAACGCTTCTCGTGCCGATGGCGCTGGGACTCCAACCCGGAGCCTCTACGCGCAGCGGCTTGCTTTCCGCAGCACGAGGCGATTTTTGTTAATAACTATGGATGCACTTTCATTGTTGGGAGTGCACTCTGTGAGACCTGCAGAAACAGCAGATTTATCTGAGTTTAAGGGAAACAGTTGGGAAACGTACTTGGTACCAGTCAGATGTACTGTGTGTAATTTAACGGGGCATGTATTCCGTAGTGTGCATAACCATCCGGTTGTGGCTCACAGGTTCGTACAGGCTTCATAAATAATGTATTTGGCTATAGTTACCGAAGATCAAGTATTCAATGTTGTAATTGTGTGTCGATAGTGGAGGTGGCCAGTAAACACAATCAGGCTAATTTAAAAAAGATAACACATTAATAAGTTGATCAACACTATGGACCCCCCCCCCCCTCAGGGGTCTCACGTTTTTTTTGGACCCTCCCCCCCCCCTCCGCCCCTAGGGGTCTCACGGTTTTTTCGTGAGTTTGTGCATGGCGCTTTTTACGAGTTCATGCATAGTGCACACTGGGCCCCGAGCTATTGCAGCCCATTCTTCATTCCCTGGTTGCATTTCCTACGCCCTGGCCCTTCCCTCCCTATCCTAACTCCTTCCCCATTGCTCCTTCCTTCCCCTGTCTTCGTGTTCAGATTTAGGTAGACCTGGCTCTCCACCTGGTTTCCTGTATTGGTCGCAATTTTGTTCCTTTTGCCTATTCTTTCATCCTTCAAAATTTCCTGTTTTTAGTGTATGCCATATGGGGAAGAACTCATTCCCTAGTACCTACAGTGTGGATTCCTCTCCCCCCTACCTTCCCCTCTCCCTTCCCCACTGTAGCCCGTTCCACCCTGGTAAGTCACCAGCATGTGTAGCAAGTTTGTGTGGTGGGGCTTTTGTGTACCCATATGGCTGAGCCCCCTGACAACACAGGGATCACACTACTGATACCTGAGCTGTTCCCTCCCCATGTATGCCAAAAAGTGGTTGCTTATCTTCTTGAAGCATCCGAACTCCCAGCCATGACCACTGTGCCAGACAGCCCTTACTGTGGCTGAGTGGCGCCAATGGGGAGAGCCCTTTGCTGGAGTGGGTGGTATCGGGTCAGATGCTTGGTGCATGAAGCGTAGCAAGCGGCAAAAATCTGGCCATTATCAAACGGCCGTCCCTCTGAATGGTGAAGGATCCTTGAATGCTGCTTTATATCACCCAGCAACCTTCTCTTCCCTGGCTACACCATGGCACAAGGACCAGGCTTGCCATCTTGGGATGAATCCCTTTCCCCACGACCTTGTGTGTACTAGGACAGATGGGGACACATTCACCACCACAAAGTCATTGTTTTTGGTGTAAAGTATCGAGGACCAATTTGGTGAAGTGGAGTCTCTTAATAAGATGCAATCGGCCTCTTTGTTGATCAAAGATCCTTCTGCCACCCAATCTGCAGCTCTCTGTGGCTGTGATCGACTTGGCAATGTTCCAGAATCTATCGCTTCTCACCAATCTCTGAATATGGTCCAGGGAGTAATTTTTCATAGAGACCTCGTCCTGCAAACTGACGAGGAACTCCAGGCTAATCTGGAGCGGTGTGGCGTTCATTTTGTTCAATGTATGCAGAAGAGTCGCAAAGACAACCACCCCAATACTGGCGCCTTCATTCTGGCTTTATATGGGGTTACCTTCCTAGGAAAGATCATGGTTATGCGCTACAGATCTGACGTGAAGCCGTACATCTCTCCACCTATGTGGTGCTTTCGATGCCTGTGTTTTGGGCATATGCCTTCCTGCTGTACAGTGGACCCTTTGTGTGGTGACTGTGGACACCCACTCCATGAGGGAAGCTCCTGTGTTCCGCCACCTGCGTGTGTCAGTTGTGCTGACCGCCACTCCCCTAACTTGCTGGGTTGCCCGGCTCACAAAAGTGAAAAAAAGATCCAAGAATACAAGTTCCTGGATCGCCTGTCTAATGCTGAGGCTTCATCCAGTGTCACGATCATTAACTGTTGCCGCTTTTACTTCCTTTCCTCCTCTTCCCTCGACTTTAGCCCAGCCCTGTCCCTCTCTCCTCTCCTCCTCCTCTGCAGTTCCCCCTCCCTGGACGAAGAAGTTCCTCCCTTATTTGGCATCTGCTAGTGATTAGTCTCACTCCTGGGACCCTTCTCCCCGGTGTCTCTCAGGCCAGAAGATTGTTACCACCATGTGTGCGCCCCAAGGTCGCCCACTCTCTTTCAATTCCAGGTCATACAGAAGCCTGTACTCCTACTGTGCCTGCCCTCCTCGGCCTCAGAAAGTGAAGAAGAAGAAACATAAATCCCAAGACAAGGCGCCCTCAGTGCCCCCGGAGGTGTCATCTCCCTTCTCTCAACCTGAGGCTGATATCTTATTTATGGATGTCACTCCATCCTTGTCGGTGACAACTACTGTCCGAATGACCTGACCTACTTCTCGGCTTCTTCATGTCTACCTTGGACTCATGCAACTGGTGCTATCATCACTTACCGGAAATGCAAAGTCTTGTCTCCTCTTATTTTGCATTCTGTCTCGCTCTTCAAGAAATGCATTTCCGTGATGACCACTCTCCAACTTTTCAGGGTGATTGGGCCTTCTTTTGGAAACATGCTAGCCCCAGAAGAAGCGTCTGGTGGGGTGTGCACTTTGGTTTGCTCTGATGTCATTAGTGACTGGATCCCCCTATGTACCAACTTGGAAGCGATAGCAGTTCGAGTGCAGACAACTCCAGCAACCACCATTCGCAATGTCTACCTGCCTACAGGTAGGCCTCTTCGTTATGTTGCACTGTCCCAGCAACTCCTGCCCCCATTTCTCCTTCTTGGGGACATCAGTACCCACCATCCACTGTGGGGGATTGTCACTTGAACAGTTAGGGGTGTCCTAATTGACCAACTTATCATGGACATCGATTTGTATCTCCTCAATGATGGTTCCCCTACCCACTTCAGTGCTGTTCATGTCACCTTCTCTGCTGTCCATCTTACGGTCGCCAGTTGGTGTGGTCAAGCGGTTCTAGGCGCTTCAGTCTGGAACCGCACGACCGCTACGGTCGCAGGTTCGAATCCTGCCTTGGGCATGGATGTGTGTGATGTCCTTAGGTTAGTTAGGTTTAAGTAGGTCTAAGTCTAAGAGACTGATGACCTCAGATGTTAAGTCCCATAGTGCTCAGAGCCATTTGAACCATTTGATCTTATGATCTCCTCTCCTGCCCTCGTGGCTTCCCTATTTTGGCATCCGATGATGACCTTTGTGACAGTGACCACTATCATTCCAGTGCTGCCGCCTGGCATACAGTCTTCCATGTTGGTCATTTCACAGGGCCAATTGGCCTTTACATATGTCTGCTGTCCACTTTGACACCTCCCTCTCGGATTATATTGATGTAGTCGAGCAAGGCATCTCTGCTGCTATTCTTCATGCTGCTGGAACTGCTGTGCCCCTTTCCAGAGGTCCCTCTCGTTGTTGACCGATAGTGTGGTGGACAAAGGATGTCACAATCGCTGTCCAGGACCGCCGATGGTTGCTGCAGCGATTTAAGCGACACCATTCACAGACCAAACTCCTCACTTTCAAGCGTCTTCATGCTAAGGCTTTTAACTTATCAAGCAGAGTAAAAAGGAATGCTGGGAGCGCTGTGTTTCCTCCCTGGGGATGTATGCATCACCATAGATTTGGTCCAGGCTCTATAGCCTTCTTGTCTGCCAACGATAGTCAATTGTCCAGGGTCGGCACTTCCATGGTGGTCTGTGCACTGGTCCATTGCTCCTTACAGAACTCCTCACGACACACTTTGCGATGACATCGTCATCATTTTTGTACACTGCTGCCTTTCTTCAGCAGAAATGCAGGATTAAACAGACCCCCCTCTGTTTCATCTGGCACCATCATAAGCCCTATAATGTACCCTTCATTGAATGGGAATTGATGCAGGCTCTTAGCTCTTCACAAGACACAGCCCCAGGCCCACTTTCCATCTACAACCACATGATCCATCACTTGGACGTCCCACAGAGGCAACTGCTCCTCAGGGTCTTAAACTAGATTTGGCTCATGGGTGCTTTTCCATCACAATTGCTAGACAGTATAGTTATCCCTGTCCTTAAGCTCAGGAAAAACCCAATGTCTCTCGACAGCTACCGCCCAATTAGCCTGACGAATGTACTTTGTAAACTGCTCGAAAGGATGGTCAACTTCAGATTATGTTCGCTACTCGAATCCTGGGGCCTTTTGTCCCTGTATCAGTGTGGCTTCTGGGCAGGGTGCTCTCCAACTGACCATTTACTCTGATTGGAATCAGCCATCTGACTGGCTTTTAGTCACCACCAGCAACTTGTCAGAGTCTTCTTTGACCTACATAAGGCGTATGACATGGCTTGGCGCCATCGCATTTTAGTTACCCTCTATGACTGGGGCTTCCATGGTCACCTTCCGATTTCTATCTGCGAGTTTTTATCTCATCAGCTCCTCCGCTTCACTCAGCGCCCCTCAGGTTCAGGAAAGCTGTGTCCCCACAGGTTTCTGTGCTAAGAGTCACACTCTTCCTCATTGCCATCAATGGGCTTGTGACGTCTGTTGGGCCTCTGGTTGCCCCGGCATGTGCAGCTCCCTCTTGGTGGCGTCTGCTGAGTGCCAGCTCCTAGGCGCCATCCGATACGCCTCTGCGTCGTCCACCGCCCATGGCTTCCAGTTTTCTCCCCCCAAAACGAGGGTCATCGACCCACAGTACACCCCAATCCAGAACTTTATTTAGGCAACTAGCTCCTTGGCGTTGTAGCACAGTCCTGTGTCTTGGGCCATATTTTTGCTAACTATCTGACATGGTTGCCCCACATTCGCCACCTAAAGACTATGTGTATGCGGGAACTTACGCTCTCTGCCTCCTGCCCCACACATCTTGGGGTGCAGACCATTCAACTCCTCTCCATCTTTACCGTGCTCTGGCTTTGTCCAGACTAGATCATGGTAGTCAGGTTTATGGCTCAGCAGCTCCTTCCGTTTTGAAACTCCTTGACTCTGTCCATTGTTGTGGGGTGCATCTGCCTACTGGTGTCTTTCACACTAGTCCTGTTGATAGTCTCCTCACAGAAGTGGGAATTTCCCCTCCACACATCCGACGGAGCCAACTCCTTGTTTCTTACACAATCGCCATTCGACAATTCCCTGACCATCCTGTGTACCCTGTGCTCTTCCCCAATGGGGAATTATCACTCCTAACACACGCCCTTGGGTGGAATTGCCGGCTGGCATGCGTCTCACTTCCCTCTGTCAGGATCTCTGTCTCCTATCACTGGACTGCACCCCATGTCTTTCCCCCCACACCTCTCCTTGTATGGTGCCTAGACCACGGATTAGCACTTTTCTATTCCAGTGTCCTAAGGTCTATGTCGCTCCTATGGATTTCCAGCTTCTATTCTGTGCCACCATTGCAGAGTTCCAGGGTGCGACCATCTATTACCCTGATGGTTGTAAGACCATCGATAAGGTAGTATACAATTTCATGTCCCCCACAGACTTTGAACACCAATTATTGCCGGGATCATGTAGTGTGTTCACAGCAGAGCTTCTAGCCATTCAAAGGGCCCTCCTTTTTGTTTCTCAGGCCTCTCTGCACAGTGTTTTAATTTGTTCAGACTTCATAAGCAGCCTGCATGCTATCGACCGTTGCTACTCTCGTCACCTTTTGGTTTCCGGTATCCATGACCTTCTTTTGCCCTTGAGCGTGCCACCTGTTCAGTTATCTTTCTTTGGGTCCCAAGTCATGTGGGAATCCCAGGGAATGAACTGGCTGACCGTTTGCTTAGAGAAGCAGATACTTACCCCCGATTTCCCTTCATGATTCCAGCTGCGGATATGCGGATCTACGTCAGATCTCTCTTTGCCCAAAAGTGGAATGCCATCTGGAGAGCTACTGCTCGTAGTAATAAACTCCGCACAGTCAAGGTGTCTACAGCAATTTGGCGCTCTTCCTTCCACTCCTCTCGGAAGGAGTCTACTATTTTATTCCATTTACGCGTTGGTCATACACGGCTCACCCACTGATTCTTCCTGTGTAACGACCCACCCCGGGAATGTGGTTGTGGAGCCATACTGACGGTATATCCCATATTGGTGGACTGTTCCCTTCTTTCGGCCCTCGTGTTAAGTATATTCTTCCCGATTCCTTAAATTTAATATCAGAAGACGATCCACGGATGGTTGAACTGGTCTTCGGTTTCCTCCATGAAAGTGGTTTCTATTTTCAGTTATAAGGCTCTCCTTTAGTCTTGGGGCAGGAGCAGCTTGTTTGTGATTGGGACTTCTTTTACAGTCTTTTCGGTCTGTGACTCCATGACCGCCCCCTTTTTCTCCAGTTTTTAGATTTAATCTCACCTTTTATGTCTCAATGGAGAGACGTCTACAGACGTTAAAGTAACCTCTGGCGTGCCTTAGAGGAGTGGTATGGGACCATTGCTTTTCACAATATATATAAATGACCTAGTAGATAGTGTCGGAAGTTTCATGCAGCTTTTCGCGGATGATGCTATAGTATACAGAGAAGTTGCAGCATTAGAAATTTGCAGCGAAATGCAGGAAGATCTGCAGCAGATAGGCACCTGGTGCAGGGAGTGCCAACTGACCCTTAACATAGACAAATGTAATGTATTGCGAATACATAGAAAGAAGGATCCTTTATTGTATGATTATATGAGAGCGCAACAAACACTGGTAGCAGTTACTTCTGTAAAATATCTGGGAGTATGCGTGCGGAACGATTTGAAGTGGAATGATCATATAAAATTAATTGTTGGTAAGGCGGGTGCCAGGTTGAGATTCATTGGGAAAGTCCTTAGAAATTGTAGTCCGTCAACAAAGGAGGTGGCTTACGAAACACTCATTCGACCTATGCTTGAGTATTGCTCATCAGTGTGGGATCCGTACCAGATGAGATAGAGAAGATCCAAAGAAGAGCGGCACGTTTCGTCACAGGGTTATTTGGTAAGCGTGATAGCGTTACGGAGATGTTTAGCATACTCAAGTGGCAGACTGCAAGAGAGGCGCTCTGCATCGCGGTGTAGCTTGCTGTTCAGGTTTCGAGAGGGTGTGTTTCTGGATGAGGTATCGAATATGTTGCTTCCCCCTACTTATACCTCCCAAGGGGATCACGAATGTAAAATTAGAGAGATCCGAGCGCGCACGGAGGATTACCGGCAGCCGTTCTTCCCGCGAACCATAAGCGACTGGAACAGGAAAGGGAGGTAATGACAGTGGCACGTAAAGTGCCCTCCGCTGCACACCGCTGGCTGGCTTGCGGAGTATAAATGCAGTGTGTTTTACTGTTCATTATTTTATAATTTGATTTTTCGCAGACACTCTTTCTTCTGTAACTCACTTCAAAATGGCGGGACTGATGACCTCGCCGTTTGGTCCAATAACCCCTCTCAGTTAATTAGTCAATCAATCAACACTATGGACAGAATGAGATTTTCACTCTGTAGCGGAGAGTGCGCTGATATGAAACTTCCTGGCAGATTAAAACTGTGTTCGCAGGAGAGCTTCTGTAAAGTTTGGAAGGTAGGATGCGAGGTACTGGCAGAAGTAAAGCTGTGAGGACGGGGCGTGAGTCGTGCTTGGGTAGCTCATTTGGTAGAGCACTTGCCCGCGACAGGCAAAGGTCCCGAGTTCGAGTCTCGGATCGGCACACAGTTTTAATCTGCCAGGAAGTTTCAACACTATGGGCACTTAAGAAGTGAGATATATATATAGCTTTCAAGTGCTTTAGGTTCTTCTGTGGTGCTGAGATATATACAATGAGCGTTCACATCTTCGTTGTAACTAACAGTCTGCAGTGCTAATATACTTAGATAGTCTCTGAATATTATTTATGTTTAGTAGCATCTTGTTACGTGAATCAATGTATTGTCATCCCCGCTGTCTTTCGTACTAATGTTGGTAAGTCTATAGATGATCGAAACTGGCACCCAAGCTCTCAATTGCAGCTGCTTAAAAAGATGGGCCAGTTAATAACGATCGTAGCTATGACCCAGTGTCAGTTCCGCATCCTCTGGTGATGTGTGGCGCCACTTAACGGAGAACAGCGAGCGATAGGTTGAGTCATCAACACCTCTTTTTAGATAAATCTACACGGGTGTGCAAAACTGAAGGACGAAAGTAACTTTCGCATGATGTGTCACTGCCAAGTGTCATATCTAGATGAAATTAGGACCATTCCGAGAAAGAACTGAAACTATACTACAGAAGGTAACTGAAAGAAATACTGAATGAGACGAACAGACACGATACTTTTATTCGAAGACAATAATTCCAATGAAGTCACCGCGACTTGTGATCGTCCCTGGATATTACAAAACGCGGGCCATGATTCTTAATAGGGCTCGTTTTCATTACGGACAGCAATCCAAGCTCTGTAACGTACTTCAGTGGTTGGTAAGGACATCTTGTAGTAGGGCGTTCCATTCTTTCAACTGATGGATGGTCGTTGGTGCATGTGCACATGCTATGTAGGGTGTATACCAATGATGTGTTATTTATGGTTGTTCAAAGCAGAAAAATACATAGAGACTTATTACAGATTAAGTGAACATTTTAGAGACTTTGACACGTTAAGTCACAATATTCGGAAGTGGGAGCACTCAACACGTGTGTCGACATTGCTCACTTTTCTGCCCAACGTGGGAAGGCCGACGACCAGCGGAGTTTACACAGCAGCAGTCAGCAGTTCGACAAATCCACGACCGAGCAGAAGCGTAATGCTTCCGAGGAGAACAACGACCAGCGCAGTTCGCACAACAGCGGTCAGTGCTCCAGGAAATGTCAGCATACTGAACTCATGTGTGAGACGTATCTGGCGATGCGGAGGACGAAAGGGCGACGCCCGACCACGCCAGCTTATGGGTAAAACAATTGAAGGCGTCACGTTTGATGACACTGGTCACGTTTCTGCGCAGTATGAGAAACATAGATCAAAGACCGAAGTGTCTGTCGCCGCCCTAGAAACTTCGTGACATTGGCAAAAACACCGAGTAAATACCTTCGACAAACTAGTGTAAAGTGGTCTTTTGAGGATGTTTGAGGGGAGAAAGAAGACATGAAGAAACGCCTCCTGGACGGACGGACCGATGCCTAGTCACTGGACGTCATACTTCGCTACAACGACTTGGCTGGTACGCTGCTCGACAGAAGATGTCGGTACCACGCCAATAGGTCAATGCAGAAGACGCCATTCTCAATGTTGCCAGAGAGAAGTTCGAGTGATACTTACCCAGGTGGCTGCTGAAGACGAAGGGACTGCGGCCTCACCAAATGGATCACCTGTGGCCCTAGAGGTTGATAAATTCCACCAGAAGACGCCGAACCTGAGGGTCGCTGGTTCGATTGCAGGACGGAGCACTCCGCGCCACGCAGTAGCTGCTTGTTAATAACGCAACGAGCGAATTCACAAGGAGTAGGCCGCGCTGACACCGCAGTGAGCCACAGGTATGGTACTGAATGAAAGAATCGCCGCCGCCACTGCAACACGAGCTGACGCCGTGACAGCGGATACTGGAATCTGCACTCTACGACTCCGCCGCTCTGCAGCCGCGAGGAATTGAGCGAGTTAAGACACATTGTATTACTCTGAGAGATTGCAGGGCACTCTCACTTCTGATTTGGTGTAGGGAATACGATCTACGGCGATTTGACTTCATACATTGTGATGAAATGGTGGGCAGCAGTTTATGGTCTTGTTTGCGTGCTCTAGGAAAAGAAATACGATAAGCTTTACCTGCGTTCAAAGGAACAGGATGCCCACTTAAGCGACTGCAGTAGAAGCACGGAGTTGCTGGGGCGACAAAGCGCGTTTTTTTTTCTGGAGAAGGTTGAAGAAACATTTCCAGACGGCCCTGTGCCAAGGTCGTATTGTGCAGAAACACATTGGCTTGGTGCCACAGACAGGGCCAGTTGTCCAGGTATATGGCCTAACGCTGAAAAGTCGTCGACAGCGCATTGTAGGCCTTGTTAGCGAGCAAGCCGCCAAAAGAAATGTAAACATTCTGCAAATGTCCGTGGGACAGGAAAACAGGTGCCCAGACGTGCAGACTCTGTTTCAAAACATCTTTTGTCAATGTGAGTTTATGGCCGTTCCCTGCAAACTTTGAAATGGACGCAACAGGGGAGATAACAAGCTGTTTATGGAGGGCTGTACTTCCACCCTGTATTGTGTTAGCAAAAGACACGGCAAACGTGTGGGCAAGAGGCTGCAAAGCTATAGTTTTTCCGTTTCTGTCAATTAACTTTAAGATTCTGATTGGTAAAATCGGTTTGCAGTGCAAAGACCATTCACCGAGCTTAGAATGCCGGGCTCCGGCTCCTGATTGGCTTGTGCGATATTGGGGGAAGTCAAAAAAAGAGAAATGTGCCTTTGGAACCGAGCTGAGGAGGCAACACAGAGTTCTAGGCGCTTCAGTCCGGAACCGCGCTGCTGCTACGGTCGCAGGTTCGAATCCTGCCTCGGGCATGGATGTGTGTGATGTCCTTAGGTTAGTTAGGTTTTAGTAGTCCTAAGTCTAGGAGACTGATGACCTCAGATGTTAAGTCCCATAGTGCTTAGAGCTATTTGACCCATTTGACGCAACACAGAGACAGGGAGATCGTCACTCACTCTTGTACAAGTCTCTTGAACTGGCGCTTCACTAGTGAAGACCTGCAGGTCTCTACCTAAACGGTGAGACTTGTGGCTTTTGCTAGGGCGCGACTTAGAGCCTGTGCCAGTCACCTTGTGAACCGTCAGAGGTACTGCCTATATCATCACGGTCACAACGAGTGACGTGTGGGTGTACTTACTTGTCTTGAGTCGGCCGTCTAAACATTTGACGTATTCCGACACACACAGTCGTGGCACGGAGTCAAATTGGTTTGGCAGACCAGCAAACGGGGCACCTGTGCACTGGAATCTGTCGGGGTTTCAGAGGCTCTTAGGGAAGTACCTGCATTCTGAATTAGCCGAACGTGAGACCGCGTTCTTGCATTTTTCGGGAACGCGTATTTAATAACAGATTGCCGCCGTCCGTGACTTCAGTCGCCGAACGCATTTTAGTGTGGCGCCTTGACCAGTAGGATGGTAAAGTATTCGCTGCTGCGAAGTAGGGCTATAATATCTATTTCTCAGCACCCTGTTCTTTCGAGCCATATTTTTCCTTTTTTTTGTATGGTAGAATAAAGATGCTTGGTGGTGGCGTAGTTTGATGCCATAACCTGGATTCAAGTGTATGAAGTGAGACAGAGCGAGTAGTGTTCTGGTTAGTGTCGTGTGTCGATCCCCAGCAGATCACTTTGTCCACCATATATCCCATTTTAGTAAGGCTTTTATTAAATAAATATTTTTGCATGGTGTCTCTTTAATAATTTTGTTGTCTTGTTTAAGATCAATAAATCGATTGTGAATTAGACTAAAACTTCTCCATGAGTTCTGATTAACAGTTCCTTCGCATTTTTACGGCAGTCTATATCAGAAACATAAGGAGTAGCTTTTTCATTTGGTGTCCACTGCATGGATTTTTGCATCATTAACAGTAATCTTCTTTCAACTCTGTTCGTATAAAGGCTCTTTTGTGTCAATAAATGGCTGTTAGTGGAACCACCAACGTTTCACTCACATCTCACTCTCTGAATACAAGGAAAGAGCCCACTCCACCGTCCACAAGGTGTCGCTTTTCCTCGCGCCATCCCTGACAAATAATTACCTTTGCTCCTCTCTGTCACTGACACTCAATATCTAGTGTTACTAAACCACGACACGCTACAACCACGTCGACTCAACGCATCCCACATCTGCTCAATGTGATTTAAGTTGGGGAATGGGCAGTCCAATCCATTCGCCCAATAGCTCCTCTACCTGAGCTGTTCGATGCGGTAGCTCATTGTCATCCTTAAAAATTAAGTCAGAGCGAATGCGAAAAGACGCTCATGAGGGAGGAATACATTGTTACTATAAAGCTGACCAGTGAGTGTACCGTATTCAAACATTTGGAGGTCAGCGCGCCGATGCAACATTAAGTCCCCTCACACCATACACTTGCACCACCAAACTTATTTTCGACAGTGTAACTGGGTGAATTACATACCCTCGTATGGCGAGACATGGGGACACTAATGCACCCAACAACATTGACCAACATGATCGCTTTGGTGGTGCAGGTGTTATGCTGTGATCACATACCGTGTTCAGGACCATGTCCCACCTATTGTTAGGATCAGGAGAGCGCCATGAATCGCGGTAACTTCACTTACTGTCATTAAATAAAAATGTCCTTCCTGTTTGTCTCAATGCGTATTTCTCCCATTTACCTACCGTACTGTACTGCAGCACTTATTTCTATGTATGGAACAAGTTTAATCGAGCTGTGTTACTTTGCAGTGACACATCGTGCGAATGTTACTTTCGTCCTTAAGTTTTACACACCAGTGTACCATCAATTACTAGTTACTGATATATTTATATTAAACTAAATTAGAGTTGCACATGCTACTGTACAACAGACACGACATTTCACTGATCACAAAGTATTTTTACACTTCTTGTGTAGTTACCGTCACTTGCATGTCAAATCTCAATGCTCCTTCCGTCACTGATGTCTACTCACACCTTCCCATCTTTGGCATCATCCCTTTCACTCCCTCTCTCTGCTCTGTTGACAGCTTTAAGACCTGTCTGTGTTTCTGCCGCAAATAATTACTCTGCTCTCAATTTGCTCATTCCTAGATATGTTGCTTTCAACATTGTTTGGTAACTTAAATATATCATCCCTCCTAAATAAGAACTACAGGATTTCACGTCTCCTAGCTTTCACCTGTAGAGGGCATGTGAACACCATATTCTCAGAGGACACTAAGCATTCGCAGTCACGCAATGCTGATGGCTTTTTCCTAATCCAAGCAATTAATGGGGGTTGTTGTTGTTGTCTTCAGTCCTGAGACTGGTTTGATGCAGCTCTCCATGCTACTCTATCCTGTGCAAGCTTCTTCATCTCCCAGTACCTACTGCAACCTACATCCTTCTGAATCTGCTTAGTGTATTGATCTCTTGGTCTCCCTCTACAATTTTTACCCTCCACGCTGCCCTCCAATGCTAAATTTGTGGTCCCTTGATGCCTCAAAACATGTCCTACCAACCGATCCCTTCTTCTAGTCAAGTTGTGCCACAAACTTCTCTTCTCCCCAATCATATTCAATACCTCCTCATTAGTTACGTGATCTACCCACCTTATCTTAAGCATTCTTCTGTAGCACCACATTTCGAAAGCTTCTATTCTCTTCTTGTGCAAACTAGTTATCGTCCATGTTTCACTTCCATACATGGCTACACTCCATACAAATACTTTCAGAAACGACTTCCTGACACTTAAATCTATACTCGATGTTAACAAATTTCTCTTCTTCAGAAACGCTTTCCTTGCCATTGCCAGTCTACATTTTATATCCTCTCTACTTCGACCATCCTCAGCTATTTTGCTCCCTAAATAGCTAAACTCCTTTACTACTTTAAGTGTCTCATTTCCTAATCTAATCCCCTCAGCATCACCCGATTTAATTTGACTACATTCCATTATCCTCGTTTTGCTTTTGTTGATGTTCATCTTATATCCTCCTTTCAAGACACTGTCCATTCCGTTCAACTGCTCTTCCAAGTCCTTTGCTGTCTCTGACAGAATTACAATGTCATCGGCGAACCTCAAAGTTTTTATTTCTTCTCCATGAATTTTAATACCTACTCCGAATTTTTCTTTTGTTTCCTTTACTGCTTGCTCAATATACAGATTGAATAACATCGAGGAGAGGCTACAACCCTGTCTCACTCCCTTCCCAACCACTGCTTCCCTTTCATGCCCCTCGACTCTTATAACTGCGTCTATTTAACAAATATATTAATGGGGGTATGTTTGTCATATAGCGTACCATTCCTCCCTATTGGCGATCATAGTCTCTCTTTGGTGTTCGAAAAGAGATCATATGCTCGGCGTCCTGTATTTCTACTTTACGAAACCCGCCAGAATTCCTCAAGTACCATATTTCGAAGATCTGACGTACTATTTGTTCTAATTAGCTATACCTTCCAGTTAGCTTTTTGTACTACATACTGAGGTGTCAAAAGTCATGGGATAGCGATAGTCACATATTCATATGGCGGTAGTATTGGCTACACAAGGTATAAAAGGATAGTGCATTGGTAGGGATGTCATTTGTACTCATGTGATTGACATGAAAAGATTTTCGACGTGATTATGGCCTCAAGATGAGAATTAGCGGAGGAATGGAGGTTGGAGCTGGAAGCATGGGACGTCCCATTTCGGAAATCGTTAGCGAATCCAATATTCCAAGATCTGCAGTGTTAAGGGGCTCCGGAACGCCCTATACTTGCAATGTTAAAATAACGCTTATAAATTACATCTTTCCTCACAAAGTATTTGAGGTAGGAAGTTGAATTTTTTACAGGTTATTTATTGGAATATGTGCTACAACTTAACACAGGGATTTAACAAAATTTTAGTTCAGTTATTAAAGATGATTTTTTTCAATTGTAATGAAAATTCACAACATTTTTTTGCAATTTTTTATTTATATATTCAAAAGTATACAGTTTTTTGGAAAAAGGCTATGTTAAATTATGCAGAAGGTACTGTGTAACATTTACTGAAAGTTTGAAACAAATATGTTTGGAAGATGCTTAGAAGACATGAAATTAGTATGAGAAAATAAAGGTTTTGGGAATCGAAGGACAAAGATTGGATTAACTTTTTAGTGCATTCCAGGTCCATAGGATGGATTATCTTCATCCTCTGCAAACTCCTGCTCCAGCTTCCTCTTGTTCCTCCTCCTGTTTACTCTTGCTTGTATTTCTAGACTCTTTACAGCACTGTCTGCAGCCCGAAGGCGTTCCTTGTCTAAAGCAAGCATCGCTCGTTGTTGTGTTCGTAGATTTTGCTACCATTTTCTTCAGTTGCAGTTACTGCAACACTGTTCGTAAAGGTGGTCATGTATGAACACTTATCACATTTCAGTTGTATTTCACTAGCAAGTCCTACGTGCTTTATTATGGAGAGTTCCAGACCAACTTCACTACAATGAATACATCTTACACAGTTTGAAAAAATTCCTTTGAGAACCGACATATCAAATATTTCATTCACATCCGATTCGCACATAAAACATTCATAGTTTTCACTCATTGAACCAAGCTTCTTCTGTGAAGTATTTTCTTTCCCACTTTGACTGCTATGGGCAGGTGTACTTGAGAGGTTAGGTTCACTCACTTGGTTATCGTCTTTATTGTTTACAGTAATAACACATACCTTTGGCTTTCCAACATTTCTCCTTTTCTTAAAAGCCTTCAGAGGATTTCTAATAACTTTACTTTTACTCATTATTATACTTCAACAAAACAGAAACTCAAGAAACAGAATTAATTACGAATATTTTCGAGATAACGAAAGAGTAAATAAACATGAAACAAACGACAATCACACCAGCGATATATATTGAACCATCACAGGTTAGCCACAACACATACTTTATCTCACATCACTAAAATGTACCTGATGAACACGGACGTTAATAATAACACCATTTGACAGCAGTTTAACAGCGCCACAGTGGGTCACGCCCATGTAGAACACATTTCAAAAAAAATTTAAAAATAGTTGTAGTCTTCGGAATTGAATAAATTATATATCTATTAAGAGGTAATAGTCTGCAGATTCAGAAAACGCAAAAAAGTAAAAATTGAACTTTTCACGATTTTGCGCCTTTCCGGAGCCCCTTAAGAGTGTGCCGAGAATACAGGTATCAAATTTCAGGTGTTACCTCTCAGCACGGACAACGCAGTGGCCGATGAGCTGCACTTAGCAATCGAGAGCAGTGATGAAACTTCCTGGCAGATTAAAACTGTGTGCCCGACCGAGGCAAAGGTCCCGAGTTCGAGTCTCGGTCGGGTACACAGTTTTAATCTGCCAGCAAGTTTCATATCAGCGCACACTCCGCTGCAGAGTGAAAATCTCATTCTGAAGAGCAGTGATGTTTGGGTAGAGATATCAGAGCCAACAGACAAGGAACTTTGCGTGAAATAACCGCAGAAATGAAGTGGGACGTGCGACGAACATGCCCATAAGGAAAGTGTCATGAAACGTGGAGTTAATGGGTTATGGCAGCAGGTGATTCACGCGAGTACATTTGCTAATAGCACGACATCGCCTGCAGCGCCTCTCCTGGGCTAGTGACTATATTAGTTGGACTCTAGCCGATAGAAAAATCGTGGCCGCAACAGATGAGTCCCGATTCCAGTTGCTAAGCGTTGATGGTAGGGCTCGGGTGCGGCGCAGACCCCACGAAGCCAGGGACTCAAGCTGTCAACAAGGCACTGTGCGAGCTGGTGGTGGCACCGTGATGGTGTGTGCTGTGTTTACATGGAATGAATTCTGTCCTCTGGTCAAACTGAACGCATCACTGACTGGAAATGATTCTGTTCGCCTACTTGGAGGCCATTTGCAGCCATTCATTGACTTCATGTTCCCAAACAACGTGTCATATCACCGAGCCACAATTTTCCCATTGCTTTCAAGAATATTCTGGACAATTGGAGCAAATGATTTGGCCACCCAGATCGCCCACATGAATGTCATCGAACATTTATGGGACACAACCGAGAGGCCAGTTCTTGCGCAACATCCTGTACCGGCAACACTTTCGCAATTATTGACGGCTGTAGAGGCAGCATGACTCAATATTTCTGCAGGGGACTTCCAGCGATTTATTGAATCCACGCCACGTCGAGTTGCTGCAGTATTCCGGGCAAAACGAGGTACGGCAAGCTATTAGACTCTTGTCGCGTCAGTGTATCTCGTAGCAATCAATGTGCTACGGCAAGAAATCAGACTGTGACGCTAGCTGAACATGTTCCCAGTATGACAAAAGTTTCTGTGCTGGTTTAGTACGAAATATTCCCGCCTTCCTTAGGAGAACCCATCGGTGCGAGCTTCTTAGGGTGACTGTCTCGTACCAGACGGTGCCAGCGAGCCCAAGCAATTGCTGTAAAGTCCTCAGTGACGAATAGTATTGAACTGTGTTATAGTTTTGCAGGGGGGGACGTTGTAGCTGCCAGAGTTGACGCTGGCGTTTTTGAACAAGATTTTAGCCGTCTTTTGACAGACTGTATCTACACATACTGAAGGGTTTCTTCTGTCGCAGAGGAAAACTAAATAGCTGCATAGAATGCGATGCGTAATTGGGCTGTAGCCTAGCTTCAGGACTGGATTTAGGATTAAGGAATTTGGCCGTAAGCAGCATACATGTAGTTTTATTTGCAGCTATTGTTAATTTTTTTTTTTGCCCTTCACCATTTCTGCATGTCTGAAAGCACGTACTTTATATTTTCTGCAGGCTTCCGTCTGGAATCCTCAGAGACAAACAAGAAATTGCCAGCACAAGCCACTACTGCATTCACTTCATCAGTTCCGTTCAACAGTTCCAGCAGCAGCTATAGTCTATATGAAACAAAAAAACGGAGTTGTGTTGGTACTTCCTACGACGTGGAGTCGAACAAAGACCCATCAAATACAGTACGGCCCAATTAAAATTGACCCGAAAAGTGTTTTATACTTTGGCCCGAGTTGACGTGCTTGGGTTGAGCTGCTACACGTTTGACAGTTTCACACAGAATTGACAGTTCACGCACAGCACTACATCGACACCAACGTGATCACTTCCAGTATTCGTAAAGAAGACTTTTCTTCGTTTCCTTCAACTTATTTCTAGCTAAATTTATAAAACAGTTTATAGATTAAATCGATTTTAACCACCCCTTAAAAAAGTATCGCACATGTCATTTCTTTATTTTACTTCGGTTCAATGTTCGGTTACACTAAATGAAGAACTAACTATAAACATACTGGACTAAAACTTTTTTCTGTTCAGCCAGTTACTTTTCTTCCTCACTCATTGACCAATACATCCAGCTAGTAAAAGAAAACAGAAACAAGCTGGACGTCAGCGTTAACAACGAATGTGGTATATTACACCGAAAGAATGAACGCTTTAAATCATATCTGTGAGTGATATCTACTGCTATTTCATTTTTATTTTTCTCGATAACTGACAGTAACATCTTAAAATGTTGTTTCAATATAATGATACTTCTCGTTTTGTTATGAAAGAATTCTTAAAACGGTTTTTGTTTGTGGATAGTCCAGTATTTGTGGTAGATAATTCAGTTTGGAAAGCGTCACACTTAATTCATATTCATTGTTACAGTTTATCCTGCAACGTGAGCCATGTTTGTGACAAGGGAGGAACGTGGAACTCGACGCCGTAAACAGATACAAGAGGCACATGTGTGCTGCACTTTAGCCGACGTATTGACCATGCGTTTTTCATGACATTCAATTAGTTATTAATGGCTGAGAAAACACCACAAAAATGGGTTTAATGGATGACAGCTTGGTGTTACACAAACCTGACGGTAAATAAATAAACAGCATTAACTGCTCGAAATGTACACATGCGAGGCTTGTCTTTCGGTTGACGCTTTAATGCATCCTGAGCCTGTGAATATATTTATAGGTCGCAGATTTTAGACCACGCTGCTCTCTATTTTGACAGACGGTGAGACGCCTGTGGCGGAGCCTTTTAAGGTTTTGTGTGAACTGTCCAATCTGCCTCCTAAGTTATTAGGTACTAGAGTTTAAGGTGTTATCAGTTTTTTCGTCTGAAAAAACCATCGAGGCGCAAAATCCTGACCGATTATTTTATTATTCTCGTTGTTATGGTATCAGGGTATTATGAAAGTCTGAATCAATGACTCTGTTTACTGTTTCAGCGATAGTACGATTGTGTAGGTGAATATGAATGAATATTGTAACGAAATAGCCCGTTTGTTGGATACTCCAATATTTCTCTGCGAGTTAAAATGTCGGAAAAATGGTAGGTGAAGGAACATACATCACAGAACTATCCTTGAAATTTACGCTCATAGAAATTTATAATGTTCTCTTCATATTCTCGCTTATTGATAAAAGAAAGTACTCTGTGACTTGGTAGAGACAACCATGTTTCCGACCACCTACATACCTAAATATAACATTTTGAGAAGCAATATAATTGTGGCTTATACCTGATTTGCTTAGACAGTGACCACGTCTTGTCTAAAAGAAAAGTCGATCAAATTAATCAGGAATAGAAATTGATACATAATCTGCTGAAACACTTAGCCTTAAAATTTACGTGTTTGCAAAACTTTATCACCTTTGATAATTTATACCCCAGTGAGAAGCTTAGAACACAATGTATTTTCGATTGCGCCTAAACCTTTGAGCTAGAATAAAATTCAAGTGTTAAACACGTAAGCTGAATTTTATAAACACGCTGAATTCACAAAATACTGGTACCCATCGCATGTTTGTATTTTTGGAACACTAAAACAAGATTTAACACTTGAAAAAGACAGCATTAAATTTAATCTTGTCTTTAAGAGTATCTATTACAACCACTCTCATCAAGTTACTTGGGCTATAGCATACACTAATTTTCTGAAGTTACCAACATCTGTTTGATGTGTAATGTGTAGTTAAACTGGTATCAGTGACCATAAAAAATAAGTCCATATGTAACGAATGTGTTGACTTTGGAATCGTGCGTTATATTTAGCATGGAAATACTGTGAAGAGAGTTGCTTATCAGGTGTGTTATAGGACAGACGTGGTTTGTACATTCGACCTGTGTCATATTTTTCCGCAGTGTTAGCGCCCGTGTATAATATTTAACGTGTATGATACATAAGTTGAGCCAGAAGCCTCAATAAACCATAAAGATGACTGAATTTGATGTTTTTCCCTAATTCGCATCTATTAATTTCACAAAGTGTGTTACGTAAAATTTCTGCAGAGCTGCTAATTCGATGCTTGTGATACTGACTACTCATTTTCGAGTTCTATGAGATCATTAAGAATAAAGCTAAGTTTGTTGTGCCCCCTACGTTTCTCGGTAATAAAGGAATCTGTATTGCTGATCTCGCATAAGGTGAAGTTTTGTAGTCGAAAAAAGCAGTCCATGGAAAAATTTTTACTTGACTCACATTTGGGGGAAGTAATAAGGCCAATTTCCCTGGAGAACAAAGTATTTCTGAAAACACACACACACACACACACACACACACACACACACACACACACACACACACACACACACACACACACAGACGCGCGCTCGTAATTTTAACTTTTAATTGGAGGCAATGGTTTACATTCACCTGGAAATAAACCAAAATAGTTTCAATCACCTGGTTCCAGCGAAGACTTTTGGGAGGTTTCTCTTGGTTTTTAGGCGAATCCTGGAACTCGAGCTCTCCTCCCGAACAGTCCCAGTTGGGAAGTCCTCCACCTCACTCCCAGATAACTGGAATACTCAGCTGAAAGGATCGAAGTTTGTTCTACAACAGCTGTCAGCAGTAGGGAATGAAAGATGTGAAAACATTACACATATGATCGCCAATCGAAGGCGAGTCAAAATCTGCCACTAAAAATGTGTTAAAATTTGAAATCTGATTCCAAAATCTCTGTCTTACCATTACATAATTATTTTGAAACTCTCCGGTGTCTACAGGTCTCTTGCAAGTATGCAACGTTCTTTCAGGATTTTTCTACCAAGTGTTAGAGATTATTAAATTATACTCTGTGAAAAATTCTACCAGGTAGCTTCCACTTTCATTCCTTTCTGCCAGTCCATATTCTCCAACTATTTTTCTTCTCTTCCTTCTCCTACTATCGAATTCCAGTCCCACATCGCAGTTAAATTTTCGTCTCCTTAAACTACCTGAGTAATTTCTTTTATCTCATCACATATTTCTTCAATGTCTTCATCATCTGCGGAGGTAGTTGACATATAAAATTGTACTATTCTAGTAAAGTTCTGTTCCTCCTGCCACCGAACTTCGCTAATTCCCACTATATATAACTTCAGTATATCCATTTTCCTTTCTAAATTTTGTAACCTACCTGTCCGATTAAGAGATGTAACATTCCATGCTCCGATTCGTAGAGCGCCAGTTTCGTTTCTCATGATGACGACGTCCTTTGAGTAGTCCCCGCCCGGAGATCCGAAGGGGATATTATTTTACCTCCGGAATATTTTACCCAAGAGGATACCATCGTCATTTAACCATACAATAGAGCTGCATGTCCTCGGAAAAAATTGCGGCAATAGTTTCCCCTTGCTTTAAGCGGTTTGCAGTGCCAGCACAGCGAGGCCATTTTGGTTTACAAGACAGATCAGTTTACCATCCAGAATGTTGCCCCTGAAACTATTGGAAAGGCTGCTGCCCCTCTTCAGGAACCACACGTTTGTCTGGCCTCTCAACAGATACCCCTCCGTTGCGGTTGCACTGACAGGACGGCTATCTGTATCGCTGAGGCACCCAAGCCACCCAACCAATGGCAAGGTCCATCGTTCTCGGGGGGTGCCCCACCGAAGAATATAGAGAATATGAAATTCAGACTGGAGATAGCAATAAAACCGTTCTGAAAAAAAAAAAAACCATATGTTGTCGTCGAATATGGATTTAAATGTTTGAATGTCTTTTCTCATAGTATTTGTCTAGAATGTAGTCTCATATAGAAGTTAAACGTAACAATAAACATAAGGAGAACCTTTTGGAATATGGTGACACAGAAGGAAGGTGAGGATTAGACGGGTAGAGAGGTTAACTAGTAATCAAGTGCAGAATCTAACTGAAGATACAATGTTGTGACACAACTTTACTAAAAGAAGGGGTGGGTTGATGGGAAACATTCAGAGGCATCAAGAAAGCCTGAATTTAGTAAACGGAGAATTTGGGGAGGGGGGGGTGTCTAGAGGTAAAGCTTGTAGAAAAATACCAAGGCTTGATTACAGTAAAGAGATACAAGTGGATTTAGACTGCCGTAGTCATGCAGAGATGTCGAGGCTTGTAGAGGAGAGACTGACGTCAAGAACCGCCTTGAACCAGTGTTCTGACTAAAACCCACGACAATTAAAAACAGTTCACATCCCCAGGTTCTGAGCAAGGTTTTCGGGAGGCTCCATTCAGTTGCAGAGCAATCGCTAGAACAGAAAATTCCCTCCCAAAATGGGCCCATTGGAACTGCCTCTACCAGCTTACTTGGTAAAGTATTTGGCTGAATGGACCCTAACTCCATAATGTGTGAGAACTGAAACAGTCCACTGTATTTTTAGCTGTAGAGAATAAAGGAAAATATAGAGCTACCGACTTTACGGTTTTGCATACGTACACTGATACTTAACCAGGCACTAGAGCTTCATATACGCGTTTTTGTCTGGGGCGCTTTGCACCAAAAATAAATTAAAATTAGCTTCAATTTCTCAGTTTCGAGCAAGGTTTTCCGTATTTGTAAAGAGGTACTGGAACTGGAACTCCCCTTAGAAGAAGTTTCAATTCTGATTTCTTCAGTGGATCGTATCCCGAACATTCACAATACCTGTCGAAGTAGAGAATGAAAAGTGTATGAAAAACTGTGTCAGTCTGTGTTAGACATTGAACCAAATACACTGCATTACTTGATGACCTAAAGTAAATAAAAGAAGTCGTTCTACTCCTTCTACACTTACAGCTGTACTCTGCAAGCCACTTTACGCTGTTTGGCGCAGGGTACTTCGTGTGCCAGTGTCGCTTTCCACTTTCCTGTTCATGTCGCGAATGGTTCGCGGGAAGAACGATTGCTGTAAGCCTCCGTGTATGCCCTAATCTCTCTGATTTTAGCTTCAGGGTCTTTCCGTGAGATATACGAAGCAGAAACCAATATATTGGTTCGCTCTTCCAGGTAAGTAGGCTCTAGGGATTTTAACAGTAGACCAAACCGTGACGCAGAACGCCTCTATTGCAATTTCCGCCACTGGAATTGGGCTTATAAATCTGTGACACTTTCACGCTTACTAAATGAGCCTCTAACGAAATGTGCTGCTCTTCTTTGGATCTTCTCGATTTCCTCTATCAGTCACATCTGTTATGGATTCCAGACTGACGCGCAATATTCAAGAACTGGTAGAACGAGGGTTTTGTAAGCTATCTCTTATATTACTGGACTACATTTTCTGACGATTCAGTCAATGAATCTCAGAGTGACATCCGTTTTACGCGCGGTTAATCTTATGGAGCCGTTTCACTTCAAATCGCTCAATACGGATACTCCTGGATTTACTGCTTCCACCAAATTCTTCTGCGGTCGTTTAATCATACAGTAATGGCACTTTCTTTTTATGTATTCGAAGTACATTTCATTTATTTATGCTGAGGGTCAAGTACCACGCCCTGGAGCAAGCGCCTACTCTCTGCAGGTTTTCCTGTATTTCGTTCCATTCGACTTTATTGACTATGTCATTATATATACTGTGAAATGTAATTGTCAAATAACACTCCCCTGGGGCACACCTGAAGTTGCTTTTACGTCTGAAGACCCCTCTCCGTTCAGAATGACATGCTTCACTGTGTTTGCTAGAAACTTTTCAGTCTAGGCACACAGATGGTCTGACAGACCATACGCTCTATTTTGTTCACTAGACGGCAGAGCGGAACTGTACTGAACGCCTTCCGCTAGCCCTTTCTGTTTCTTGTGGACGAACAGAACGAGTTAGGTTTCACACGATCGTTGTTTTCGGGACCCTTGTTCATTCATAAAGAGGAGACTTCCTGTCTCCAGGAATGTCATAATACGCGAGCATAAAACATGTTCTAAAATTCTATAACAGAGATATGGGCCTATACATTTGTGCGTCCGTTCGACGATCCTTCTTGAAAACAGGAATGGACTTTTTCCAATCATTAGGAACGCTTCGGTTCTCTAGAGACATACGGTATACTGCTACTAGAAGACTAATTTCTTTCGGACACACTGTCTGGAATCGAGTTGGTATCCAGTCAGGTCCCGTGGCCTTTCCTCCATTTAACCAATATGAGTTGCTTTTGTGTCCCATGGTCACTTATTTCGATATCTCCATTTTGTCATTCGTACGGCTATACGAAGAAGTAACTACAGAGCGGTCTGCCTCTGTGAAACAATTTTGACGTTTTGTTGGGCTTTTATACGCTATGTGATGAAAAGTATCCGGACACCTCCAAAAACATACGTTTTTCATATTAGGTGCATTATCCTGAGACCTACTGCCAGGTACTCCATTTCAGCGACCTCAGTAGTCATTAGACATCGTGAGAGAGCAGAATAGGCCGCTCCACGGAACTCAGACTTCGAACGTCGTCAGGTGATTGGGTGTCACTTGTATCATACGTCTGAACCCGAGATTTTCACAGTTCTAAACGTCTCTAGATCCACCGTTTCCAATGTGATAGTGAAGTGGAAACGTGAAGGGACATATACAGCACAAAAGCGGACAAGCCGACCTCGTCTGTTGACTGACAGAGACCGCCGACAGTTAAAGGAGTGTAGTAGTGTGTAGTACGCAGACATCTATCCAGACCATCACACAGGAATTCCAAACTGCATCAGGACCCACTGAAAGTAGTATGACAGATCGGTGGGAGGTGAGAAAACTTGGATTTCATGGTCGAGAGGCAGCTCATAACCCACACATCACGTCGGTAAATGGCAGACGACGCCTCGCTTGGTGTAAGGAGCGTAAACATTGGACGATTGAACAGTGGAAAACCGTTGCGTGGAGTGGCGAATCACGGTACACAATGTGGTGATCCGACGGTAGGATGTGGATATGGTGAATGCCCGGTGAACATCATCTGCCAGCGTGTGTAGTGCCAACAGTAAAAATCGGATGCGGTGGTGTTATGGTGTGGTCGTGTTTTTCATGGAGAGGGCTTGCACTTCTTGTCATTTTCCGTGGCACTATCAGAGCACAGGCCTACATTGATGATTTAAGCACGCTCTTGATTCCCACCGTTGAAGAGCAATTCGGGGATGGCGATTGCATCTTTCAACACGACCGAGCACCTGTTCATAATGCACGTCCAGTGGCGGAGTGGTTACACGACGATAACATCCCTGTACCAGACCGGCCTGCACAGAGTCCTCACCTGGAGCCTATAGAACACCTATGAGATGTTTTGGAACGCCGACTTCGTGCCAAGCCTCATCGACCGACATCGACACCTCTGTTGAGTGCAGCACTCCGTGAAGAATGGGCTGCCATTCCTGAAGAAACCTTCCAGCATCTGACTGAACATACGCCTGCGAGAGTGGAAGCTGTCATCAAGGCTAAGAGCAGGCCAACACCATATTTAATTCCAGAATTACCGATGGATGGTGCCACGAACTTGTAAGTCAGTTTCAGACAGGTGTCCGGATACTTTTGGTCACTTAGTGTATGTTACCTTCCGCTTCAATGCCATTATATTCATAGAGCGTCTGAACAAATCAGTTCGACGCCTTTACTAATTTAACATAAACCCGAAACGTCCTAGAATTATCTGTAAGGTCGGTACACAGGATTTTACATTCGAATCTGTTGCACTCTTCACGCATGGCCTTCCTTACGCTGTTTTTGGCTTCCTTTGGCTCTTGTTTGTCTATGAGACTTTTTATACGTTTAAAATTGCTGCGAAGCTCTCTTTGCTTTCATAGCAGCTTTCTAAGACGACTGTCGAACCTTGGGAGATCTTTTCCTCCCTCTCAAATGTGCTCGGCACATACCTGTCTGAAGCGTTATTGTAAGATGCTGCTGAACTTTGTCCATTGATGCGCAAACATTGTCAGTGCTCGAGATGAAATTATCATGTTTATCAGTCAGGGAATTTGAAATATTTATTGTCGGTCTTACTAAATAGAAAGCTTTTCCTATCTTTGTTTGTATTGCTCTTTACAATCGTATTTAGTCTCGCTGCAACGGCCTTCCGGTCATTGATTCCCTGTTCTATGCTAACAGAGCCGAAAAGTTAGGGTCAGTTTGTCGCCAGCAGGTCTAAGATGTTACTTTCACGACTCGGTTCTCTCATTAAGTGCTCAAGGTAATGTTCAGATGCGGGACGTAGAACAATTTCACACGTTTCCCCGTCCCTACTATCCACCCAGTGACTTGAGTCTCCCAGTGTGTAGCTGGTAAGTTGAACTCTCCACCTAAATCAATGGCATGACAAGGAAATTTACTGTAAATATTCTCCGCCGCGTGGGATTAACCGAGCGGTCTGAGGCGCTGCAGTCATGGACTGTGCGGCTGGTCCCGGCGGAGGTTCAAGTCCTCCCTTGGACATGGATGTGTGTGTTTGTCCTTAGGATAATTTAGGTTAAGTAGTGTGTACGCTTAGGGACTGATGACCTTAGCAGTTAAGTCCCAGCCGGCCGGTGTGGCCGTGCGGTTCCAGCCGCTTCAGTCTGGAACCGCGTGACTGCTACGGTCGCAGGTTCCTCATGGAGTGCCTAACACTTTTTGTAGGTGAATGCAAATTTGTGTTCCGTCCTCTTCTAGTGGATTGAGACACGTTGTTTATTACAAGAAGTAAGATGAGTACAACCTCTGGGGATAATGTCTACCGCTACGGTCGCAGTTTCGAATCCTGCCTCGGGCATGGATGTGTGTGATGTCCTTGGGTTAGTTAGGGTTAGGTAGTTCTAAGTTCTAAAGGACTGATGACCACAGATGTTAAGTCCCATAGTGCTCAGAGCCATCTGTACCATCAGTTAAGTCCCATAAGATTTCATAAACATTTAAAATATTTTTTTCTAAATATTCTCCAAGTTTCCCCAAAGATGTTTTACTCCCTGAAATCTGACTCAGTTTGTACCATGGTCTCCAAAAGTTGCAGGGAAAATGTTGAGGCTTATAATACCCTCCTACATGTCTGCAACTGGTAACCGTTTTTTCCCTCTTCCAGTCCCCGTGGTTTGGTCGAAAAGAAGAGAGTTCTCCAGTGGGCTACATCGTAAACAGCTCACCACAACTTAGCACAGGGGAATGAAACATAAAACAGTAGCAAAATCAATATTCATCACTTAACACTTCCGGGCTGAGATGCCGTGGTCTGTACATAAGACTCTCCCGTAACGTTTCGCCTTGGACTGCGGAAGGCATCCTCCGAGGACAATCGGCGAACTGCAACGAGAGCGAGCGCGAGTGACCGCCGCATATATAAGCCCTCCAGAGGGCGCTGCTGTCAGTCACGTGACGTCGGCTGTGCTATGATCTCTGATATTGCCAACTTTCTCAATTGAAACTAATCGATTGTCACGCTGTTGCTGCAATGTCGACATCCATATCTTATCCAGCCTAATGCCTTCATCTTTCCTATTAAAATTATTCAGGTGTTTGGCAATCTCAATGGTCTGTCTGTACATTCGCGCATAATAATGGGACGTCTTTGCTATGACGGTCGTCTCACTAAACTGTACTTCACGATCACCTTCCTGAAACACATGTTCCGCTACAGCCGATTTATCGATATGTCGGAGGCGGCAGTTCCTTTTATGTTCACCCAGACGGGTGTTGACACTTCTTTTTGTTGTGCCTATATAGACCTTTCCACAACTGCGCGGAATTTTATAGACACCTGGTGTAGCTAGAAGATGTCGTTTATCTTTTGCGGATCTTAAACATTCTTTTATTTTCGTGGTGGGTCTGTAAACAGTTTCCACATCGTACTTGCTTAAAATTTTTTCCAATGGAATCAGTGACCTTACTGATGAATCGTAAGAACACTTTCCCCTTGGGTTGGTGTCGATCCTCGTCCGTCCTGGTTGTCAGTCTAGGGCTTTAACACGCGTACACCAAGCAATAACGTATTCTATAAATGCAGTAGCGTCATAACAGCGAAAACCCACCCACCCACCATCCCCACTCCTAAACTAACACAACAATATACTTAGTTAACACACCAGACATTTTGCACCAAACATTTAACTTATCATCTGCATTAATCCTTCTGCGATTCCTTGTATACAATGACAATGGCTTGTCTGTTGTAACCACACACGTTCCATAATCCCTGTTGGGTACAACTCCAACTGCAAAGGTGCGATAAGAAATAATGTCTCTCTCATTGTAGGCCTCCAATCCTTGAAGAGGTCTATCAGTACCTCTTAGAATAGCAATTGTTAACCATGAATTGCCACTAACTACTTCTGTTTTAGTACAAGAAAATTGAATCTTGCAACCAACAAAAGTAATAGGTCCTTGTAGTAACTCCTGTCGACCAGTCTCATTTGGTGTAATTGAAAAACTATCTCTCTGTTGGAATTGTTAAGTGATGACAACACCTGCCGTGAAAGCCTTCATTCTATGATCAGAATCAATATTGTTTGTCGCTATATATCTCTGACACAAAAATATTTAAATTTGCATATAATTAATCTTAATAGTTTGGTTGTACATTTTTTCTGAAAACCAGTTTATTGGATTGTAGGTCACGTGTTCGTTTAATTTGAAAAAAAAATGTAATCCTATTTTAAGAATGTATATGTATCATTTTCCTGTGCCCATTATTTATGAACCATACTTGCGTGAAATCGTTCTGCACCCTATGTTCGCTGCCTAGTAATGGCAGAGTTTACGTCATGCGGAAAAAAACTGCAACACTCATCTACTCGTGATCAATGTATATCTATCCAGACCTTAAGATTAAGTACATAGTGCTATTTAAAACCTGTGACAGACGCCGAAAATACTTTTTTTTAGTACTTCACCGATATCAACAGCATTTTGAGCTCTTGAATAAATGACGGGACGATTAAGGTAAAGTCTCTATTCACTACAGCAGCAGAGCTTCAGAAGTTAACATGAGGGTTTTTATGACTGAAACAGTCTTTGAAGATTTATGTAACGCTTAAAAGCAACTTCAAACCGGATGACCATGAAATATAGAGCATTTTATGAAGCAGTCAAAGGCAGTTAAATCCTGCAGTAATGAAAGAGAAATATAATTAGACAGTAACCTCACAAAGAGCTTAAAAACAGAAATTCCATTACCTTAGTCGTCTGACGAGAAAGCTACGAAATGCGAAGATGTCCCCTTACTTCTGCATTGTAGTAAGTTGAGAGAGAGATGGGGAGAGAGAGAGAGAGAGAGAGAGAGAGAGAGAGAGAGAGAGAGAGACTCAGGTTGATTGTCGGCCGTAACCAAGAAAAACTTTTACTAACTTCATCTTTCCATATGTAATATCTCTTTATATTCTACTAATTATCCCTGCACAATTCTATGAGTGAATTACGCTCCCTACTTGACCATCTATATACTCGCAGAATAGATGCGCAAAGTAGTACAGTACTATTACTATTCCATGAGCGTATGATTACTCTGTAATATTCTCTCTGGTATGTTGAGGGGACTTCTAGGATCTTCTAAGTGCCGTATAGCCACATTGAATAATTATAATTTTGCTATCGAGATTACTGGAAGAAAGAGATTGAAAATGTATTGTATGCTACCCAAGAAAATATATACTGACATTTGCATCAAAGGTGTGTAAGGAATTTCATTATATATGTATTCTCTAATTGGAAATTTGCACGGAGGTGTCGTTTCGTTGGTAATCAGAAGGGAACTTCCGATGAATTGGAAACGAACCTGCAATTATTAGATCCAAGAGCTACATTATTTCATCGGATAATTAAACTCTATCAAAGCAAATTTTCCGCTTGATCTGAAGTTTCCCGACTGACTACGCAACGCAAGAAAACCAAGACATTTTATTTACACAGGATTGCAGATCGCTTCGAGCCATCGAGACTGCGGACAAGGAGAGTCATCGTCCGATTCTGATTAAACAAGTAAAGCTTAATTATAACTTTCTTGAGCGACTGTGGTGACTGTGATATGGCTACTTATGAATGAGATCGTTAATAAAATACTAATAACTAACTTTCCTCCTCACCAGCAACCAGTATAAACACAATATTAATTAAAATTATACATATTTAATCTAAAGTAGTTCACACGCTATAGACAGATATCTTTATCGAAAATTTGCTAATGGCTTAGAAGTAGTAGTTCATAACAACGCTCTGCGCTACTAAATATTTTATACGTACATATATTTTGTAAACCAAATACCTGATGTGTTAGCTGATAAGGCAGTTGGTTTGAAACTTTTTTTTAAAGAAAGAAGTGGACTTGATGGTCAGTGACTGGTTATTCTGTGTTTTTCAGTTATTTATTACTAATGGTGTTGAGACTTTGGTTTGGATTTGGATGAAATACTGAAGCATTTTATGTAAAAGTTGTGACAACAACGATTACCAAAATACAAAGAGCATCCAATTTACAAGTTTTGTAAACTAGATGTAAAGGCAGTAATGCCATACCTCAAGTAGGAACTCTAAACAGTTAGCTATGGGGAGGAATATTTGAACGAACTGAGACTGAGGTTTATAAAAATAGTTGACTAATCAGTGGAAATGGAAGGGACTTTCCAATATTTAACGTCGCCTTAAAGAAACTTCTAAGGAAACAACTGTGGCGTACTAGTTGCAATACAAAGCTTATGGCTGTAGAGAGAGAAACCTACATGAAGCATGTTTGGCTGTCAAAATGGTGGTGCGTAAAGCTTTCGGTAACTAGCGTAACAGACTCAAAAAACCCAAAGGAATTCTGGCCATACGTAAAGGCTGTCAGTGGCGCTATATGTACTGTATATACGGTCATGATTGACACAAGAACTGAAAAGAAAGATACAGGAGTACTGCAACAGATTGTCTTACCACTGGAAAGATGAATTATGCTGTAGAGATACTAGTACCAGTGGCGTTGAAATACAGCTGAAATTACTAAGTTAAAGCAAGCTCCAGATTTCGACGGAATCCCTGTCAGATTCTACACGGACTATACAGGGTGGTCCATTGATCGTGACCGGGCCAAATATCTCACGAAATAAGCGTCAAACGGAAAAACTACAACGAACGAAACTTGTCTAAATTGAAGGGGGAAAACAGATGGCGCTATGGTTGGCCCGCTAGATGGCACTGCCATAGGTCAAACGGATATCAACTGCGTTTTTTTAAAATAGGAACCCCCATTTTTTATTACATATTCGTGTAGTACGTAAAGGAATATGAATGTATTAGGGGGACCACTTTTTTCGCTTTGTGATAGATGGCGCTGTAATAGTCAAAAAAATGTGGCTCACAATTTTAGGCTAACAGTTGGTAACAGGTAGGTTTTTTAAATTAAAATACAGAACGTAGGTCCTTTTGAACATTTTATTTCGGTTGTTCCAATGTGATACATGTACCTTTGTGAACATATCATTTCTGAGAAGGCATACTGTTACAGCGTGATTACCTGTAAATACAACATTAATGGAATAAATGCTCAAAATGATGTCCGTCAACCTCAATGCATTTGGCAATACGTGTAACGTCATTCCTCTCAACAGCAAGAGTTCGCCTTCCGTAATGTTCGCACATGCATTGACAATGCACTGACGCGTGTTGTCAGGCGTTGTCGGTGGATCACGATAGCAAATATCCTTCAACTTTCCCCACAGAAAGAAATCCGGGGACGTCAGATGCGGTGAACATGCGGGCCATGGTACGGTGCTTCGGCGACCAATCCACCTGTCATGAAATATGCTATTCAATACCGCTTCAACCGCACGCGAGCTATGTGCCGGACATCCATCATATTGGAAGTACATCGCCATCCTCTCATGCAGTGAAACATCTTGTAGAACATTACGTAGGAAATCAGCATACACTGCATCATTTAGATTGACATCGATAAAATGGGGGCCAATTATCCTCCCTCCCATAATGCCGCACCATACATTAACCCGACAAGGTCGCTGATGTTCCACTTGTCGCATCCATCATGGATTTTCCGTTGCCCAATAGTGCATATTACGCTGGTTTACGTTACCGCTCTTGGTGAATGACGCTTCGTCGATAAAGAGAACGCGTGCAAAAAATCTGTCATCATCCCGTAATTTCTTTTGTGCCCAGTGGCAGAACTGTACACGACGTTCAAAGTCGTTTCCATGCAATTCCTGGTGCATAGAAATATGGTACGGGTGCAATCGATGTTGCTGTAGCATTCCCAGCACCGACGTTTTTGAGATTCCCGATTCTCGCGCAATTTGTCTACTACCGATGTGCGGATTAGCCGCGACAGCATCTAAAACACCTACTTGGGCATCATATTTTGTTGCAGGTCGTTGTTGACGTTTCATACGTGGCAGAACACTTCCTGTTTCCTTAAATAACGTAACTATCCGGCGAACGGTCCGGACACTTGGATGATGTCGTCCAGGATACCGAGCAGCACACATAGCAAACGCCCGTTGGGCATTTTGATCACAATAGCCATACATCAACACGATATAGACCTTCTGCGCAATTGGTAAACGGTCCATTTTAACACGGGTAAAGTATCACGAACCAAATACCGTCCACACTGGAACAATGTTGCGTGATACCACGTACTTATACGTTTGCGACTATTACAGCGCCATCTATCGCAAAGCGAAAAAGTGGTTAAACTAAAACATTCATGTGGCGAAGAGTTCTCGGGCTTCCAGCCGAGTGGCGGTGTCTTCAAACAGCGACGTTTCGACGAGTGACATACTCACCATCTTCTGGCGAAGTGCCGAGACTTTGCGGATGCCGGTCCCTTTATACCTGCGGTGTGCCCCCCACCACCTGGCCGCGGGAGGCTGGGTCCAGAAGAGCCGGCGGGCGAGGTGGAGGGGGAAGCGGGTGCGCCGTTCGTGTCTCCGTCAGAGCATTCTGATTGCGTCTCGTGAGCTGGACGGTTCTTGTTGCGTTCCTGGCGTATTGCGGCTAATGCTGGATTCCAGGCCGCGCTCAGTTGATAGCCTTCGTCCCTGTTCACAAGTAGAAGAGAATGGCTGTATTCCATTCCTGGACATACTGATCAGGAAGAAAGCGGATGGCACGCTGGGCCATTCAGTATATAGAAAAAAGACACACACAGACCTGTACCTCCATGCAACCAGCTGCCACCATCCGGCGCAACGCCAGTCAGTACTGACCACCTTGGTGCATAGGGCGCACGTCATTTGTGACAAAGAAAGCCTCTCAGACGAATTACACCACCTAAGAGAGGTATTTAGGAAAAACGGGTACAGTGAAACACAGATTGGCAGGGCCTTCAAGAGGAGACAGGCTGACAAAGTTCAGGAAGAGGAAGAGGAAGTTAACAAGAGACTCGCCTTTATTCCATATTTGGGGCCCACATCAGCCAAAATCGGGAGGCTATTAAGAAAATCTAACATAAATACCGTCTTCCGACCACCGCCGAAGACGAAAGAGCTGCTGGGCTCAGCTAAAGACCCACTCAAACTAAACACACCTGGTATATACAACATTGCCTGCGAATGTGGTGTGCAGTACATTGGTCAAACGCAGCGCTGCATCTCAAAAAGGTGCGAGGAACACATCAGGCATGTTCGACTTGGACAGATAGAGAAATCTGCTATAGCTGAACATAGCATCAAAGAGAACCACACCTTTGACTTCGAAAACACCAGGGTGCTATGCCGAGCCGGGAGCTATTGGGATAGCGTCATTAAAGAATCAATAGAAATACGGGTCCACGAGAACCTTGTGAACAGGGACGAAGGCTATCAACTGAGCGCGGCCTGGAATCCAGCATTAGCCGCAATACGCCAGGAACGCAACAAGAACCGTCCAGCTCACGAGACGCAATCAGAATGCTCTGACGGAGACACGAACGGCGCACCCGCTTCCCCCTCCACCTCGCCCGCCGGCTCCTCTGGACCCAGCCTCCCGCGGCCAGGTGGTGGGGGGCACACCGCAGGTATAAAGGGACCGGCATCCGCAAAGTCTCGGCACTTCGCCAGAAGATGGTGAGTATGTCACTCGTCGAAACGTCGCTGTTTGAAGACACCGCCACCCGGCTGGAAGCCCGAGAACTCTTCGCCAGCTGTATACGCCGGGAAAGCATACACTCACATTTAAAACATTCATGTTTCTTTACGTACGAGACGAATATGTAATAGAAATGGGGTTTCCTATTTAAAAAAAAAACGCAGTTGATGTCCGTTTGACCTATGGCAGCGCCATCTAGCGGGCCAACCATAGTGCCATCTGATTTCCCCCTTCAAGCTAGGCGAGTTTCGTTCTTTGTAGTTTTTTCGTTCGACGCTTTTTTTGTGAGATATTTGGCCCGGTCACTATCAATGGACCACCCTGTATATTTCAATGAGCCCCCATTTTAGCTACAATATGCAAAAAAAAAAAAAAGAAAACCTGTTTCACAGCGAGTGTAAGGAAGTGTAAGTAACAGCTATTTGTAAGTCTGTAAGGAGAGTAACAGAAGTGTTCAACAAAGCTACCATCCAGTATAAACTGACATCGGTGTCTTGTAGAGTCTTCGAACATATTCTGAGCTTGAATGTAATGTCTCTGAAACTAAATGAGCTCGTGTATGGCAATCAACACGCACTGCGGAAAAATCGGCCTTTCGAAACCCAACTCACACATGTTTCACATGACATCCTGAAAACAATCTATCAGTGGAATCAAATGGATTCCAAAGTGCATTCGGCTCAGTACCAAACCTACGTTAATTAACAAAAGTTCGATAGTGTGGGATATTAAGCAATATGTGACACTGGACGGAGGCTTTCATGGTAGAGAAGACACAACCGGTTATATTGAAAGAAGAGTCATTGACTAAAGTAGAAGGAGTGCCCCTGGGAAGTGTATTGGAAGCAAGGAAGGAAGAAAGGGACACTAGAGTTGAGCAGCCCTTCGACGTCGTGGTTATTAGAGGCGGAGCACAAGCACGGAATGTGTCAAGAAGGGTGAAGGAATTAGGAATTCGGCTGTGCCCTTTCAAAGAAACCGTCCCGCCATTTGCCTGGAGACATCTGGGAAATAACGGAAAACCTAGACGAGGTGGCCATACGTGGATCTGACCAGTGGTCCTCCCGAATCTGAGTCCAGTATACTAACACTACGACACCTCGCTCGGTAAGTGTAGTTCGATTGGTTTTCGTACAGTGTATTATTTACCTGACATACATTATTAATAACTTCAGACTTTATGCAGAATGTACATTTTCTATGATCAATTACTATCTAAAAAATGCCATATACATACCCAGGAGGATCTTAATAATTTTTAAAGTGATGCAGATGTTAGCAACGTGCTGTAAATACTCAGAAATGTAAAATTGTGCAATTCGCAAAACACAGAAACTGATTGCCTTTGACTATTATGTCAATGAATCACATCTGGAAACACTCAACTTACACAGAAACGTGGGTGTCAGCAAGCCAGATGGGACAGTGTTTTCACTCTGGACTCGCTTTCTGAAGGACTGTGGTTCAAATCCTCCCTTAGGCTTGCCATGGTTTTTCTAAATTGGTCCAGGAAAATGCCGGGATGGTTCCTTTGAAAGGGAACGGCCGATTTTCTTCCCCATCCTATCATAATTCGAGCATGTTCTCCCCCTCTAATGACCTAGATGTCGACGGGGCGTTAAACTTTAATCTTCTTCATTTTTACTTGGGTGTAACGATTTGTGGGGGGTATGAAACAGAATGGTCACTTGGAACCAATCGTTAGTTAAGCATGTAGCAGGCTTGGTTTCATTTGTAGGATACTGAGAACATGTCATCGGTCAACAAAGGAGATTACATCAGTCTCCCGTCGTAGAATGTTGTTGAAGTACGTGGGACCCATACCAGTTAGTGCTAATAAGGTATAATGAACGAATACAAAGAAGCGCAACACGAATACACAAACTTTTGTTTCACTAATGGAAGAATGTCACGAAAATTCTGACAAACCTGAATTCGCTATCGCCGGAAGATAGAAGCCAGTGTTAACTGCAGAATGTAGTAACATACTTCAGTCTTGGACGTACCACTTACGTAGCGACTGCGACGACAAGATTAGAATGCAGTGTGCACGGAGGCATTCAGTCATTCTTCCTCCATCCATACGAGAATGGAACGGGAATAAACCAGAATATGTGGCAGAATGGAAAGTACCATCTGCTAAACACTTCACAGTGGTTCGCATAATATAACGTAGCTGTTTGGACATTAATTTTAAATCCCTAGATGAGACTATCCTCTTATCAACTCGAAAACGTAATCGTCCATCGCAGGAAGATGCCTGTTTGTGTGGTCATGCTAGGAACTTGAAGAGAAAATTTACCAAATGAACGAAGTGCATTTCTCACCAGTTTAGTGACTTTCGAATCGGCGTTATTGGTGAAAATCTATGTACAAAGCAAAAGTGATGTCAGTTACACATCAAGAAAAAAAACACCATGAAGGAATTATCCGAATGGGACGGAGATCAGTAGACCTGATGTAGCTGTACAGACAAATAGATGATTACTGTTTCAGAAAAACTGGATGGTTTAGTCAAGAGAAAGAGCTACAGAAATTGAGCAAGTCAGTAACGCGTCGGTCCTCTTCTGGCCGGTTTCCAATCAGGTATTCGATTTGGCATTGATTGATAGAGTGACAGGATGTCCTCCTGAGGCATATCGTACCAAATTCTGTCCAACAGTCGCGATACATCGTCAAGATGCCGAGCTGGTTGAGCTCCCCTGTCAGTAATGCTTCAAACGCTCTCAACTTGGGAGAGATCTGGCGACCATTCCGGCCAAGGAAGGGTTTAGCAAGCACGAAGACAACCAGTAGAAGCTCTCGCCGCTGTGAACGGGCATTATCTTGCTGAAATGTAAGCCCAGGATGGCTTGCCATGAAGGTTAACAAAACGGAGCATAGAGTACTATAGACGAGCCAGTCTGCTGTAAGGGTGCAGCGGATGACAACCAAAGGGGTCCTACTATGAAAAGACATGGCATCCCAGACCATCATCACTCGTGGTTGTCGGGCACTATGACAGGCGACAGTCTGGTTGCCGGCCGCTGTGGCCGAGCGGTTCTAGGCGCTTCAGTCCGGAATCGCGCTGCTGCTACGGTCGCAGGTTCGAATGCTGCCTCGGACATGGCTGTGTGTGATGTCCTTAGGTTTAAGTAGTTCTAAGTCTAGGGGACTGATGACCTCAGATGTTAAGTTCCATAGTGCTCAGAGCCATTCGAACCATTTTGACAGTCTGGTTAGTATCCCACCGCTGTGTGTGCCGTCTCCAGACACATCTTCGCTGGTTATTGGGGTCCATTTCGAAGCTGGTGTCATTAGCGAAGACGACTCTATTCCAGTTAATGACATTCCAGGCCAACTACGTGTCTGATGACACCTGTGACAGCGGTAGGATACCAATTTGACCGTCGGCCGGTATACGGCCCGACGACCACGCGTGATGGTCTGGGACGCCATTTCTTTCCTTACCAGGACCCCTTTGGTTGTCATAGGCGGCATCCTTACAGCAGAGCGGCACGTCGAAGGTGTTCTATGCTCCGTTTTGTTAACCTCCATGGCAAGCCATCGTGGGCTTACATTTCAGCAAGATAATTCCCATTCACACCGGCGAGGGTTTCTACACATAGTCTTCGTGCTTGGAAAACCCTACTTCTAGAAAGTCTGGAGCACTATGAGCAGGGCTTTCCATCATCTCGGGATACTGACGACGCAACGTGCCAATTGGTCAGAATTTGGCACGATACCGCTCAGCAGGACATCCAACAGTTCTATCAATGCCCAACTGAATAACTGCTTGCGTAAGGCCGGGGCCTGAGGTGGATCAATGCGCTGTTGACTTGCTCAATTTGTGAAGCTCTTTGTCTTCAATAAATCATCCATTTCTTCTGAAAATTTAATCATTTGTTTGTCCTTACATCTACAGTAGATCCGTCGATTTCCATCCCATTTGGGTCATTCCTTCGTAGTGTGACAATAGCGCTGATTTATGCAGCTATAAGAGGTTTTGAGACTCTAGTTATCTCTAGACTGCCTTGTTTTTCATCTCTAAAATTCCTTGATCCATCTAGAGATATCGCTTTGTAAAGGTGCCACAAAACGACTCTGAAGTTGCTAGTCATATACGAATTCGTATTACGTTATCTGAAGATGATGTACCGACGAAAAGTCTCGAGATTAAAAAAAAAAAAAAAATAAAAAAAAAGATTTCATTCCGACTTAAAGACACTGGTATTGGGATGTAAACATCTGAACACCAGGGACGGAAGTAATGACAGAAATTCTTTCTTATTAATAGCTGAATACTTGGTACAGCATAACAAATGTATCAGATACCCACATGTTAAGGCACGCACCTTCCTACTGCAGTTTTGTGCTTTCTATTTTTCTTACTCACAGCTTGGTGGAACTTTACTGCCGCAAGCTGCAAGAGAACATTCATGTCCGCCCAGAAGATATCAGTTGTCTCCATGTTGAAATATTTATCAGAACATTTTTTTACAGCAAGAGGCGGTGCAGTTTACCTTTGCTTATTACTCACATATTTTAGTAAGCCCCACAAACACGCTACCTTGCTTAGGAGAACGATCAATGAAACTTGTTCAATAAATGGTGTAATAATTTTCCATCACGGCTCTCTGATGACTGTTACATTGTTGTTGTTGTTTGTTTTACACTTCGTTTCCAAGTTCACTAAGTAAAAGAGTTAAGCTCTTTGAGGAATAAGTGTGTTCGATTTTCATACCAAAAGATCAGACACTGCCATTAAATCTGTAATAAGCATAGAGTTCATAACGCCTCCAAATGGACTTAGAAATTTCTCTACAAAACGATGTTTCATGACTACTGCAATGGACAGTGATAATTATTAGTTTAATACTTTTATCCATTCTGGATTTGGATTATTATTATTAGTTTTATTATTTTTCCCAAACATGAATTGTAATTTCCTGAAAATCAAAGGAAGGATGTGACTCATCTAGTATCAGTGAACTATGTAACATGTATGATGGACGACATGAAGCTACCACCGACTATTGTTCTCTCCCCTTCCGCATCTTGAGCCAAGCATGGGAGCATCTGCTTTAATCCACTAGTGTACTTCCATTAGTTAATAATAATTAGTTCATATAATAACTTGTTTTATTTCATGGAGAGTGACACTGCATCCCATTGATAAATGTTAATAAGGACCTCTTTGTAGCTCCTCAGTATTTGGTAGCATTACGGTGACTGGAACCTTTGGTCAGAAGACAACAGTCGCAGATCGAATCTTCTTAAAGTATAAATCGTGTTCAAAAAGTAAATTTACTTTTTATGCAGCAGATAACAGTTAGATCTTTTGTGAGTCAGTGTTCATATAGCGCGGCAGTTTAAATTTCCCGCACGTAGTCAGTTATTAACGTACTGCGAACGACGCATTTTACGCTCGGGCAGGCATTGCTATATAAAAAGTATGCAAAGCTCTCATTATAACTTTCAGAGAAAATAATCAGTTGAGAAATCATTTTAAATTTTAGCACTTCTGTGTCTATCTGAAACCAAATTAGGTACTTTGAACTTACGTAACGGGACTGCTAATTATAACGTTTTCGCCCTCTCATATATTAAATACAGATTCAAACGTTACTTAAAGAAAAGCAGGAATCACTGCCAGACACTTTCGTTTTCCCCGTTTTTATCTAGAAAATGGAGGGGTGAATCTTCCGTAAAACACAAAACGCCGCCCAAAGAAGGAGGAATAGGGACCTTAAAGATCCACCTGTGGAATATAGACTGTCTAAAAAGAGCAATAAACACAGCTCCAAGAGACTTTCTGCAGGAATATGACATAGCAGTCCTAACAGAAACATTTTTACCAAAAACTGGCAACACTCAGAATTTTACCGCCCTCATCTCCATGCAAAACAGGGCGGCAGAGGAAGACACAGTGGAGGAATAATTGTCCTCATAAAACCGGAATTAACGGCAATTACTGCAACTATGAAACAGGAACACGCACTCTTGACAGAAACGAAACACATTACAATAACATCAGAATACTTCGAACAGAAAAATAATAGATGAAACAGGCCAGCTGATCACTCAGGCCAAACATAATAAACCACTAATTATTGCTGTAGATTTAAACTGCAGAATGGATAAATTGCTCTAAGCACTATGGGACTTGACATCTGAGGTCATCAGTCCCTTAGACTTAGAACTACTTAAACCTAACGACATCATGAACATCCATGCCCGAGGCAGGATGTGAATCTGCGACATTAGCAGCAGCGAGGTTCCGGACTGAAGCGCCGGCGCCCGGCGGATATACAAAACTACAAGGCAAAAGTAATAGTGGAAGAGTTGCAGGAAGAAGGCTTTATCCTGTTAAACAATCCCAACATACCTACATACATTTCCCACAATGGCAAAAGTACAATAGACATTGCATTCATAAGGGGACCAACAAGGAGTAATATATGTCCCCTCTGGACTGCAGACCACACACCACTTTGGAAACACATCGCTCTGGAAACAAATATCCAAGGAGCATGGCGAAGAGCGAAAGAAAAAGAGGATGAATCGCTTTCGAGAACGATAGACGTCAGGAAAGGGGAAGAATTATCAGACGACATAACAAATCGAAATGCTAATAGACAATTCGCGAGTAGAAGAAGCAACAGAAGCGATAGGAGAACTCCTAAGACACGCCGCACATTCCCAGGTACGAAAGAAGGGAGAAAAAATGGTACGACACAGAATGTTACAGTCTAAGGAAAGATGTTCTAGAAAACCAACATTGTAGGGAAGCAGCCTACTCACGCTGTAGTAAATTCACATCAGTTTCCATTGTGTGCCAGCCAGTCTGCTGTAACTAGCTCTGACATCATAAATGTTGCGCAATACCTTAAAAATCAAGCAAATGACCTAAAACTTTTCTAGCATGTCAGGAATAATACTAAATTAATGTGTGTTAAACATCAGTTCGATAACTTCAGCCATTTTCGAAATTTGGATGTTTTCTGAAAAAATCAATGGCGCAACAGAAAAGAGCTAGAGACTTCAAAATTTATATTTAGATTCATCTTTCATAATGATTTAATAAAAACAGTACTTTGGATTTCACAAATTAAGACTTTAGTGGAAATTCATGATTTTCTGGTTTTCGTCTCAAAACTGAAGGAAGCAAGATAGATTAAGTAGGCTAATAAATAAGGCTAGGATGTTTAGATTTAAATAGGTTGGAGGTCCGCTATGACTATGAGGATGTGAAAAGTTTCTTTTGAATACCTATAAAATTATAGCGATAGCGGATCTCAAAAGGGCCAGTTCAGAGCTCATCTACTGCGTGCAGTGTAATTTAATTAATTCTCTCGCCCAAAATATTTAACTTAGCCACGTCAAAATTTTATTATCAATACTTACCTGCGTGCTGAATGTACGTTTAAATTAAGAGCTTCATCGGCCATCAGCAAAAGAAGCTATAATTTATTATGTAACTTGAAGTGGTGCGTTACTAGCCCAGCGGCTAGTCGGGAGAGCCGATTTGATCAGGCGTTCCCTTAGCCGTCCGCACCGCGGCTTTATGTATAAGAACGCTGCGCGATGATGTAAGGCCCCAGTTCTCTCCAGACGCTGAATGACACGCCATCTGTGTCGGGAGTCGCGTCGCATCAGTGTCACTGCTACAAACAGCCTCGGGTGCCGTATTAAGTTACTAGAGATACGCGGAACCATGAAATCATTTCAAGTGAAGGCTTAATTCTGGGATGATTTTCATTATCTAGCTTCAGTTTGCGTATTGTCGTATTTTCACGTGCCGTCGCGGGACAGACATTCTACCAAATATTTAGCGTGGCGTTTAATGAAATATTTTCATCAAATTATGGCGAGCATTCTTTTTAACCTTTAATTCGGACATTTATAGTTGCATCAGCGCATTAGGCTCTGAACTGCTCTGTTAGTTAGGTTGTAGGGATACTTGTGTTTTTTATCAGTGAATTTCAGAATATACTCAACTATTTTGGAGAACCGTTTTTGATTAGAAATCCCGTACAATCTCCTAATCCCTCAGAGCTATAAGCTGCAGCTATAATGGTATTCTCAGATGAAGTGGGCACTAGGATCTCTAATTACTGGCTCCACGTTTTGTTAAATCACTTTCTGGGTGCTAAAAAGTAAATAGAGAGCCAGTGTTGAGAACGGCGAAAGACAGCATTAACAACATTCTAAAAGCCAGAAACTGATTCAACATGCAAGCATTTATACAGCAAAGATATTTTTTACAAATTATCCGCCGCCCCACAACATCAACTAAAACAGTGCGCAGAGAACGCTATACTCCTCAAGACTTGCGCCGAAAAACGAAAGATCTATAAGAAAACTCTAAAAGTAAAGAAGAGAACATTCCGCGCAAGAGAAGGAAAGAAACTAGGGGAGAAAACCTCAGAAGACCCACATATTGTGCTATGCCCCAGAAGACGAGCTGAAACACATTAATCGATATGAAAATATGGAAGACGCTATCGACAATACACTGAAAAAGGAAGGACTTAGAGGGAGACTTAACAGCACCAAGAACAAAAAGGCTGTAGGCCCTGACAGACTTTATAGCGAATATTTAAAAGACACTGTCCAAACACTAACGCAAATGTGGACAAAACTCTACAATAAATGAATAGAAATAACCTCCATTTCAGGACAATGGAGACAATCAATAGTAAAAGTGCTATATACATGGAAAGGAGACCCCCAAAGGACCCTAGCAAATACAGAGGCATTGCCCTAGAAAAACTTACATTTCAAAGTGTTCGCAAAAATAATAACGGAAAGAACAAAAAAACAATCGACGAATACCTCCCCGAAAGACAAATGGGATTCAGGAAGGAAAGATCAACTCTGACTGCAATAGAACTCCTGCTGAAAAGCGTATGGGAAGCCCTTGACGACAGAGAAAAGTTTTATGTGGTATTTATAGACTTCACGAAAGCCTTTGACATAATAAACGGAAAATGAATGACCAAAAAACTAGAATAAACCCTAGAAGAAAAGAATATGTGGACACGTATGATAAGCACAATAGTGCCATGGAACGAAATATGGATCTCAGACAGCCTCTCCCTTTCTGAGCCGATACTCCAGTCAAACGCGAGGACTACAGGGAGATCTACTAATTCCTCTGTTATTTATCCTTGCAGCAGAATAAATTACAACAACACCCCAAAGGAAGGGCATAATCTTATACGCATATGCAGACGATATTGCAATAGGCGCAAAAGGACAGAGCAAAGTCGTTTTTGGAAACCCAGAATCTACAATGTAGGAACCAACATGGATTCCGGAAACAGCGATCGTGTGAGACCCAACTCGCTTTATTTGTTCATGAGACCCAGAAAATATTAGATACAGGCTCCCAGGTAGATGCTATTTTTCTTGACTTCCGGAAGGCGTTCGATACAGTTCCGCACTGTCGCCTGATAAACAAAGTAAGAGCCTACGGAATATCAGACCAGCTGTGTGGCTGGATTGAAGAGTTTTTAGCAAACAGAACACAGCATGTTGTTATCAATGGAGAGACGCCTACAAACGTTAAAGTAACCTCTGGCGTGCCACAGGGGAGTGTTATGGGACCACTGCTTTTCACAATATATATAAATGACCTAGTAGATAGTGTCGGAAGTTCCATGCGGCTTTTCGCGGATGATGCTGTAACATATAGAGAAGTTGCAGCATTAGAAAATTGTAGCGAAATGCAGGAATCTGCAGCGGATAGGCACTTGGTGCAGAGAGTGGCAACTGACCCTTGACATAGACAAATGTAATGTATTGCGAATACATAGAAAGAAAGATCCTTTATTGTATGATTATATGATAGCGGAACAAACTCTGGTAGCAGTTACTTCTGTAAAATATCTGGGAGTATGCGTGCAGAACGATTTGAAGTGGAATGATCATATAAAATTAATTGTTGGTAAGGCGTATGCCAGGTTGAGATTCATTGGGAGAGTTCTTAGAAAATGTAGTCCATCAACAAAGGAGGTGGCTTACAAAACACTTGTTCGACCTATACTTGAGTATTGCTCATCAGTGTGGGATCCGTACCAGATCGGGTTGACGGAGGAGATAGAGAAGATTCAAAGAAGAGCGGCGCGTTTCGTCACAGGGTTATTTGGTAACCATGATAGCGTTACGGAGATGTTTAACAAACTCAAGTGGCAGACTCTGCAAGAGAGGCGCTCTGCATCGCGGTGTAGCTTGCTCACCAGGTTTCGAGAGGGTGCGTTTCTGGATGAGGTATCGAATATATTGCTTCCCCCTACTTATACCTCCCGAGGAGATCACGAATGAAAAATTAGAGAGATTAGAGCGCGCACGGAGGCTTTCAGACAGTCGTTCTTCCCGCGAACCATACGCGACTGGAACAGGAAAGGGAGGTAATGACAGTGGCACGTAAAGTGCCCTCCGCCACACACCGTTGGGTGGCTTGCGGAGTATAAATGTAGATGTATATGTAGAAAGTTACAAGAAGCGATAAACGATACGGAAAACTGGTGTTTTGAATTTGAGTTCGAAATAAGTGTTGCGAAAACAGAAACGATCGTACTCAGAAATGGAGGTAGAGCACCTGCATCAGCTGAGTTCTTCGTGCGGGAGAGAAAACTGAAGATTGTACCGGACTTCAAGTACCTAGAGGTCACAATACAAACAACTGCAAAATATTTCACTAAACATGTAACAGAGAAAGCAATGCGAGCAATAATGGCAATCCATGAAACACGATACATCATATCCCTTAGCCTAGAGACAGCAATGGCACTATTCAGAGCCAAAATCTTCCCATTACTGACGTACGACATAAAATTATCGGACCACATTTTACAGTGAAAAATCTAACGACACTAGAAAGAGCGAAGGCTATCCATATAAAGAAAGCAATAGGAGTGTCCAAAACAACACTCTCCAGACTTGTATAGCTGCTGACGAGGGAACCCTTTCTCAATGAAGACCTACAGACAAACCTGAGGCTACCCAACAGCAGTGCTTTGAAAGTCTACTGAAAACATTGAAGGAGAAAAGGGAAGACGTACCTCCAGAATTTTGTAGCACATGTGCCATGATTGACCGAACATGGACAAAGGAAAACTTCGAAATGAGACACGTGACCACCAGAATGGCAGTCCATGGTTTCCACCATCTTATTTGCAACAACACGTCATATCATGAACCAAACGCAAAGTGTGAGTGTAAACTGTGTCATCAAATATGCAAACTTTAGCGTGAAATTTCTGATTTCGTTTATTATTATCACTGTACTTTGAATTTGTATGGCTATTTGGCTGCAGTAAACTTATTCCTTAATGAAATTTTCACTCTGCAGCGGAATGTGCACTGATATGAAACATCCTGGCAGATAAAAACTGTGTACCGGACATAGACTCGAACTCGGGACCTTTGTATTTCGCAGGCAAGTGCTCTACTGAGCCAAGTGGTAGAGCACTTGCCCGCGAAAGGCTTAACTCTCAAGTTCAAGTCCGGCTCAAATTTTTAACTTGTCTGGAACTTTTAATGAACTTATTATTAAAAAAATGGTCGTTTCCCATTCTCCTATTTACGGAGACGTTATACGTTCCTGCTGTCAATGATAATGTTTGTTACTTTACCATGGACCTTGCCGTTGGTGGGGAGGCTTGCGTGCTTCAACGATACAGATAGCCGTACCGTAGGTGCATCCACAACGGAAGGGTATCTGTTCAGAGGCCAGACAACCGTGTGGTTCCTGAAGAGGGGCAGCAGCCTTTTCAGTAGCTGCAGGGGCAACAGTCTCGATGATTGACTGACCTGGCCTTGTAACACTAACCAAAACGGCCTTACTGTTGTGGTACTGCGAACGGCTGAAAGCAAGGGGAAACTACAGCCGTAATTTTTCCCGAGGGCATGCAGGTTTACTGTATGATTAAATGATGATGGCGTCCTCTTGGGTAAAATATTCCGGAGGTAAAATAGTTCCCCGTTCGGATCGCCGGGCGGAGACTACTCAATAGGATGTCGTTATCAGGAGAAAGAAAACTGGCGTTCTACGGATCGGAGCGTGGAATGTCAGATCCCTTAATCGGGGAGGTAGGTTAGAAAATTTAAAAAGGGAAATGGATAGGTTAAAGTTAGATATTGTGGGAATTAGTGAAGTTCGGTGGCATGAAGAAGAAGACTTTTGGTCAGGTGAATACAGGGTTATAAATACAAAATCAAATAGGGATAATGCAGGAGTAGCTTTAATAATGAGTAGGAAAATAGGAGTGCTGGTAAGCTACTACAAACAGCATAGTGAACGCATTATTGTGGCCAAGATAGACACGAAGCACACGCCTGCTACAGTAGTACAAGTTTATATGCCAACTAGCTCTGCAGATGATGAAGAAATTGATGAAATGTATGATGAGATAAAAGAAATTATCAGGTAGTGAAGGGAGACGAAAATTTAATAGTCATGGGTGACTGGAATTCGACAGTAGGAAAAGGAAGAGAAGGAAACATAGTGGGTGAATATGCATTGGGGCTAAGAAAATTAAAGAGGAAGCCGCCTGGTAGAATTTTGTACAGCGCATAACTTAATCATAGCTAACACTTGGTTCAAGAATCATGAAAGAAGGTTGTATACATGGAAGAACCCTGGAGATACTAGAAGGTATCAGATAGATTATGTAATGGTAAGACAGAGATATAGGAACCAGGTTTTAAAATGTAAAACATTTCCATGGGCAGATGTGGACTCTGACCACAATCTATTGGTTATGAATTGTAGATTAAAACTGAAGAAACTGCAAAAAGGTGGGAATATAAGGAGATGGGACCTGGATAAACTGAAAGAACTAGAGGTTGTACAGGGTTTCAGGGAGATCATATGGGGACAATTGACAGGACTGGAGGAACGAAATACAGTAGAAGAAGAATGGGTAGCTTTGAGATATGAAATAGTGAAGGCAGCAGAGGATCAAGTAGGTAAAAAGACGAGGGCTAGTAGAAATCCTTGGGTAACAGAAGAAATATTGAATTTAATCGATGAAAGGAGAAAATATAAATATGCAGTAAATGAAGCAGGCAAAAAGGAATACAAACGTCTCAAAAATGAGATCGACAGGAAGTGCAAAATGGCTAAGCAGGGATGGCTAGAGGACAAATGTAAGGATGTAGAGGCTTATCTCACGAGGGGTAAGATAGATATTGCCTACATGAAAATTAAAGAGACCTTTTGAGAAAAGAGAACCACTTGTATGAATATCAAGAGCTCAGATGGAAACCCAGTTCTAAGCAAACAAGGGAAAGCAGAAAGGTGGAAGGAGTATACAGAGGGTCTATACAGGGGCGAAGTTCTTGAGGACAATATTATGGAAATGGAAGAGGATGTAGATGAAGATGATATGGATATATGATACTGCATGAAGAGTTTGACAGAGCACTGAAAGACCTAAGTCGAAACAAGGCCCCGGGAGTAGACAACATTCCATTAGAACTACTGATACCCTTGGCAGAGCCAGTCCTGACAAAACTCTACCATCTGGTGAGCAAGATATATGATACAGGCGAAATACCCTCGGACTTCATGAAGAATATAATAATTCCAATCCCAAAGAAAGCAGGTGTTGACAGATGTGAAAATTACCGAACTATCAGTTTAATAAGTCACAGCTGCAAAATACTAACGCGAATTCTTTACAGACGAATGGAAAAACTGGTAGAAGCCGACCTTGGGGAAGATCAGTTTGGATTCCATAGAAATATTGGAACACGTGGGGCAATACTGACCCTGCGACTTATCTTAGAAGCTAGATTAAGGAAAGGCAAACCTACGTTTTTAGCATTTGTAGACTTAGAGAAAGCTTTTGACAATGTTGACTGGAATACTCTCTTTCAAATTCGCAAGGTGGCAGGGGTCAAATACAGGGAGCGAAAGGCTATTTACAGTTTGTACAGAAAGCAAATGGCAGTTATAAGAGTCGATGGGTACGAAAGGGAAGCAGTAGTTGGGAAGGGAGTGAGACAGGATTGTAGCCTCTCCCCGATGCTATTCAATCTGTATATTGACCAAGCAGTAAAGGAAACAAAAGAAAAGTTCGGAGTAGGTATTAAAATCCATGGAGAAGAAATAAAAACTTAGAGGTTCGCAGTTGACATTGTAATTCTGTCAGAGACAGCAAAGGACTTAGAAGAGCAGTTGAACGGAATGGACAGTGTTTTGAAAGGACGGTATAAGATGAACATCAACAAAAGCAAAACGAGGATAATGGAATGTAGTCTAATTAAGTCGGGTGATGCTGAGGGAACTAGATTAGGAGATGAGACACTTAAAGTAGTAAAGGAGTTTTGCTATTTGGGGAGCAAAATAACTGATGATGGTCGAAGTAGAGAGGATATAAAATGTAGACTGGCAATGGCAAGGAAAGCGTTTCTAAAGAAGAGAAATTTGTTAACATCGAGTATAGATTTAAGTGTCAGGAAGTCGTTTCTGAAAGTATTTGTATGGAGTGTAGCCATGTATGAAAGTGAAACATGGACGATAAATAGTTTGGACAAGAAGAGAATAGAAGCTTTCGAAATGTGTTGCTACAGAAGAATGCTGAAGATTAGATGGGCAGATCACATAACTAATGAGGAGGTATTGAATAGAACTGGGGAGAAGAGGAGTTTGTGGCACAACTTGACTAGAAGAAGGAACGGGTTGGTAGGACATGTTCTGAGGCACCAAGGGATCACAAATTTAGCATTGGAAGGCAGCGTGGAGGGTAAAAATCGTAGAGGGAGACCAAGAGATGAGTACACTAAGCAGATTCAGAAGGATGTAGGCTGCAGTAGGTACTGGGAGATGAAGCAGCTTGCACAGGATAGAGTGGCATGGAGAGCTGCGTCAAACCAGTCTCAGGACTGAAGATCACAACAACAACTTTACTTAGCTGTTCATTTTACTCAAATAAAAGACTGAGAGGCGCCAGGCCATTCTCGCCTGCCATCTCCTATTTTATTTTTATTCACAAGATTTTCGTTGAGTTTAACTTTCGTTTAATTTCTATTTACGTCGATATATCGTACTGAATTACCGCAGGATCAATCTAATGGAAATTTAGATTAACGACTCCTTACTTCTCTTTTTCGTTATATGAGCAAAGTTACTACAGTCGTTACCTTCAAATTATTCACACCTTAGCTCTGCTGTGGGTAGACAAATACGGGATGTGGTTCCGCAGGCAAGCGTCTCGGGTGCATCTTGGTTGCCCACTGCTATGCCGGCGAGGGAAGCCACCCTTCGTGACTACGGCTACAGCTGGACATTCTGTTTGACAGGTACTGTTTCTGCTGATCTGGCGAATGGGTTTCTGGAAGAGACAAGAACAACGCTGAAAACATTCTTAAGAACCACAGGCCAGATTTTCCATTTGCTTCTTACTCACATGTTCTGGCGCGCTCGAAACATTACGTTCCTCATGAGAGCGAAGTTTTAGGGTTCTTTCGACTCCTACTAGACTTTGGATTGGTCCGCCTGGATTTTACAGACTTGGTGGGAGCAAAAATTACTATTAAACTGATGAGGCAAACATTATGCCCACCTGCTTCACAGCATGTTTTCCGTATTTGGAACGAAATATATCACTGATTCTGCGTATCACAGGTCATCCCCGTTTTCAAGAAGGGACGTCGAACAGATGTGCAGAACTATAGACCTATATCTCTAACGTCGAGGATAATGACTTTTCTGGAGACTAGAAATCTCCTCTGTAGGAATCAGCATGGGTTTCGGAAAAGACGGTAGTGCGAAACCCAGCTCGCGCTATTCGTCCACGAGACTCAGAGGGCCATAGACACGGGTTCACAGGTAGATGACGTGTTTCTTGACTTCCGCAAGGTGTTCGATATAGTTCCTCACAGTCGTTTAATGACCAAACTATCAGACCAATTGTGTGATTGGATTGAAGAGTTCCTAGATAACAGAACGCAGCATGTCATTCTCAATGGAGAGAAGTCTTCCGAAGTAGGAGTGATTTCAGGTGTGCCGCAGGGGAGTGTCGTAGGACCGTTGCTGTTCACAATATAAATAAATGACCATGTGGATAAAATCGGAAGTTCACTGGAGGCTTTTTGCGGATGATGCTGTTGTATATCGAGAGGTTGTAACAATGTAAAATTGTACTGAAATGCAGGAGGATCTGCAACGAATTGACGCATGGTGCAGGGAATGGCAATTGAATCTCAGTGTAGACAAGTGTAATGTGCTGCGAATACATAGAAAGAAAGATCCCTTCTCATTTAGCTACAATATAGCAGGTCAGCAACTGGAAGCAGTTAATTCCATGAACTATCTGGGAGTACGCATTAGGAGTGATATAAAATCCAATGATCATATAAAGTTGATCGTCGGTAAAGCAGATGCCAGACTGAGATTCATTGGAAGAATCCTAAGGAAATGCAATCCGAAAACAAAGGAAGTAGGTTACAGTACGCTTGTTTGCCCACTGTTTGAGTACTGCTTACTGGTGTGGGATCCGTACCAGATAGGGTTGATAGAAGAGATAGATAAGATCCAACGGAGAGTAGCACGCTTCGTTACAGGATCATTTAGTAATCGCGAAACCGTTACGAAGATGATAGATAAACTCCAGTGGAAGACTCTTGCAGGAGAGAGGCTCAGTAGCTCGGTACGGGCTCTTGTTGAAGTTTCGAGAACATACCTTCTCCGAAGAGTCAGTCAGTATATTGCTCCCTCCTACGTATATCTCGCGAAGAGACTATGAGGATAAAATCAGAGAGATTAGAGCCCACACAGAGGCATACCGACAATCCTTCTTTCCACGAACAATACGAGACTGGAATAGAAGGGAGAAGCGATAGAGGTGCTCGAAGTACCCTTCGCCACACACCGTCAGGTGGCTTGCAGAGTATGGATGTAGATGTAAATGTAGATATCACGGTTCCGGCAGTTTGTTCGTAGGTTTGTGGAGGTGTGCAGTATTAGATGTGTAAGCACGGGTCATGTAATTCGCATAAATAACAGGCCGCTGGTTTGCTGTGATGGCGCCCGAAGCGATCCATAGGATTTACATCGGGCGAATTTGGTCGCCGAGACATCAGCGTGAGTTCACTATAATACTGCTCAACCCATTGTAGCACGGTTCTGGCACAGAAGCACGGACATTTATGTTGGTGAAAGATGACATCGCCATTGGGGCAGACATCAAGCATGAAGAGAGACAGGTGATTCGCAGCTGTCAGCGTGTCTTCGAATACTACATGCAGGCGCGGGAGAATGTCTCAGGGCAAATACTGCTCCCAGCAGTCTGCGTCCGTGGCGCGCTATACGTTTCGAGCCGTCGTTCACCTCGATGACGGCGTTTGTGGAGACTGCCAGCGACCTAGTGTATCGAACAGATGATTGATCTGAAGAGCCGACACGTTTCCATTAATCGACGGTCGAATCCCGATGGTCCCGTTCCCACTGCAGTCGCAACTATAAATGTCGCTGGGTCAACATGTGAACATGTAGGATTGGTCTGCTGCGGAACTCCATGTTCAACAATGTACAATAAACGGTGTATTCCGAAACACTTGTGCGTGCACCGACATTGTGCTCTTTCACCAAAGATGCCACAGATCACCACCTATCCTACTTTACAGAGCAGACAAGCCTCCGAACCCCACACTGTGTGAAGGGTCGTTGACGTCGAAACATTCAGCGCCTAATGGTAGTTTCACTGTCCTTCTACCTCTTTCCGTAGTCTCTTCCGACAGTAGCAAGTGAACGTTTGACCAACTTCGTCGTTTTTGAGATACTCGTTCACAATCTCTGCGTAAGAATATTCTGTCCCTTGTCAAAATCACTTATCTCAATGGATTTCCCCTTTTGTAGTCCTTATCTTCGATAGGGCGATCCCCTGTCCGTGTCTGCTCCGCTTACACACGTTACGTTACCGCGTCATGTGCCCACAACGCCACCACGCGGCATCTGACGTCACGCTAGGCAGTGATTATAATTTTTTGGCTTATCAATGCATAATTATGACACTGGACGCGCGTTCGCGCCATGCCCTGCGATTGGCAATAGTGACATGGACAGAACGCCTAAACAGAGTTTAGGACGAAAGCTAGCGCCACTGGGAAGGACACGCTGGTTTAGATTTTGTTCAGCTAACACACTGTTACTCCACGCCGCACTTGCGCTGGGTTCAGAGTTCTGAAACTTGGCCGAATTTCGCTGACGAGGCGTGGAGGAATGATGTAAACTATGTTATTAAAAGTATCTGGACACCTGGCTGAAAATGACTTACAAGTTCGTGGCACCCTCCATCGGTAATTCTGGAATTCAGTACGGTGTTGGCCCACCCTTAGCCTTGATAACAGCTTCCACTCTCGCAGGCATACATTCAATGAGGTGCTGGAAGGTTTCTTGGGGAATGTCAGTCCATTCCTAGCCGATTGCCGCACTGAAGAGAGGTGTCGATTTCGGTCGGTGAGGCCTGGCACGAAGTCGACGTTCCAAAAAAATGGTTCAAATGGCTCTGAGCACTATGGGACTTAACTACTGTGGTCATCAGTCCCCTCGAACTTAGAACTACTTAAACCTAACTAACCTAAGGACATCACACACATCCATGCCCGAGGCAGGATTCGAACCTGCGACTGTAGCAGTCGCACGGTTCCGGAGTGCGCCTCCTAGAACCGCTAAAAAAACCGCGGCCGGCTCGGCGTTCCAAAACATCTCAAAGGTGTTCTATAGGATTCATGTCAGGACTCTGTGCAGATGTTATTGTCGTGTTACCACTCCGCCACAGGCCGTGCATTATGAACAGGTGCTCTATCGTGTTGAGAGATGCAATCGCCATCCTCGAATTGCTCTTCAACAAAACAAGGGGTGCAAGCCCCCTCCATGAAAAACAGGACCACACCATAACACTACCGCCTCCGAATTTTGCTGTTGGCACTATACGCACTGGCAGATGACGTTCACTGTGCATTCCCCTTGCCCACGCCCTGCCATCGGATCGCCACATTGTGTACCGTGATTCGCCACACCACACAACAGTTTTCCACTGTTCAATCGTCGAATGTTTAGCTCCTTACACCAAGTGAGGCCTAGTTTGTCATTTACCTGCGTGATGCGTTGCTTATAAGCAGCCGCTCGACCATGAAATCCAAGTTTTCTCATCTCCCACCTAACTGTCATAGTACTTGCAGTGGATACTGATGCAGTTTGGAATTCCTGTGTGATGGTCTGGACAGATGTCTGCGTATTACACTTTCCGACACTCTTCAACTGTCGGTGATCTCTGATGGTCAACAGACAAGGTCGGGCTGTGCGCTTTTGTGCTGTACATGTTTACACTTCACTATCACATCGGAAACAGTGGATCTAGGGATGTTTAGGAGTGTGGAAATCTCGGGTACAGACGTATGACACAAGTGACATCCAATCACCTGACCACGTTCGAAGTCCGTGAGCTCCGCCGAGCGCCCCATTCTGCTCTCTCACGATGTCTGACTACTGAGGTTGCTGATATCGAATACCTGGCAGCAGGTGGCAGCAAAATGCACCTAATGTGAAAAAACGTATGTTTTTGGAGGTGTTCGGATACTTTTGATCACATAGTGTACAACAGCCCTGCTGCTACGAACATGACACGTGTGTCCGAGGGACAGGGGAATCACTCACACTACCTGCCACATTCTTCTTTCACTGTGTTTTATTTAGTAATCTAAATGCAACTCGCTACCTTTTCAACGTGTTTTGTAAGAACCTATCGGTCTGTCGAATCTAACTCATTTCAGTTTCTCTTTGATTTTCTTGACGTTTTCTTTTCGCTTTTTCTCTGTTTTTTTATTTTGCTTTATACTGTTCTAATTGTCCACTTTTGCAAATTCAAGTGGAATTTGGCATTACGTCAGTCACCTTTAGTGAAACAACGGAATTCTCCGGCGATATCTCCTTTATATTTTAAAATCAATTCAGTGTCAATTGTATCTTCAGTTATAATTTCCCTTGGATTAGCTTTAATAAATTACATTTTACCTGATCAACCTATATCGTTTATCAATTAGGAGTTTGATCTTCGCAGATATTAATAACGAGTTATCTCAACCACAAGGCTGGCTGGAATGGCCGTGCGGCTCTAGGCGCTACAGTCTGGAGCCGAGCGACCGCTACGGTCGCAGGTTCGAATCCTGCCTCGGGTATGGATGTGTGTGATGTCCTTACGGTTAGTTAGGTTTAGTTAGTTCTAATTTCAAGGCGACTGATGACCTCAGAAGTTAAGTCGCATAGTGCTCAGAGCCATTTGAACCATTCAACCACAAGCTGATACGTTATGACCACAATGTAAGGGTGTTACCCAACGCGCAAACAGTGTGCAGTCGCACAGTAATCATCCCTTTTGGGGACATAGGGTCGCATGTTCTCACAGGCACTCCTGCTGCAGTACACTCATAAGCCAAAACAATATGGCCACTGGCCACCGCGACGCTAATGCCACCTGATGGCGTTGCGGGCATGTGACTTGGTAAGCAGCAGACGTGGACGGGGTGTCGCCTTAGCGAAGGTATGGGCTACAAAAGGGGAAATACATTGCGATAACTGACTTTGACAAGGGGCAGATTATTCTTACGCAGAGCCTGTGAACGAGTATCTAAAAAACGGGAAGTCGGTCAAATGCTCACTTGCTACTGTCGTAAGAAGACTACGGAAACAGGTAGAAGGACAGTGAAACTACCATTAGGCGCTAAATGGTTGGACGTCAACGACGCTTCACAGAACGTGGGGTTCGAAGGCTTGTCTGCTCTGTAAAATAAGATAGATGGTGATCTCTAGCATCTGTGCCGAAAAAGCACAGTGTTGGTGCACGCACAAGTGTTCCGGAGCACACCGTTCATTGTACATTGTTGAACATGGAGCTCCTCAGCTGACCATCCCTACGTGTTCGTATGTTGGCCCAACGACATCGTCAATTGCGATTGCAACGGGCAAGGGACCATCGCGATTTGATATTCGGTCAATCGAAACAAGTCATGTCTTCGGGTGAATCGCTTATTTGCTATACTAGGTCGCTGGTCGTCTCCACAAACGTCGTCGTCGAGGTAAACGGCGGCTCGGAACGTGCAGCGCGCCACGGACGCAGTCTGTTGGGAGCAGTATTGTGCAGTGGGACACAGTCTTCTGCGCTTCGTGGGACCTGTGGCAGTAACCGAAGACACGCTGACACCTGCGAACCACCTGCATTCCTTCATGCTTGATGTCTTTCTCGATAACGATGCCATCCTTCAGCGTTTCGTGTCTCTGAACCAGAACCATGCTGCAGTGGTTTGAGGAGCATTACAGTGAACTCACGTTGATGTCTCGGCAACCAAATCCGCCTGATGTACAGGGTGTTTCAAAAATGACCGGTATATTTGAAACGGCAATAAAAACTAAACGAGCAGCGATAGAAATACACCGTTTGTTGCAATATGCTTGGGACAACAGTACATTTTCAGGCGGACAAACTTTCGAAATTACAGTAGTTACAATTTTCAACAACAGATGGCGCTGCAAGTGATGTGAAAGATACAGAAGACAACGCAGTCTGTGGGTGCGCCATTCTGTACGTCGTCTTTCTGCTGTAAGCGTGTGCTGTTCACAACGTGCAAGTGTGCTGTGGACAACATGGTTTATTCCTTAGAACAGAGGATTTTTCTGGTGTTGGAATTCCACCGCCTAGAACACAGCGTTGTTGCAACAAGATGAAGTTTTCAACGGAGGTTTAATGTAACCAAAGGACCAAAAAGCGATACAATAAAGGATCTGTTTGAAAAATTTCAACGAACTGGGAACGTGGCGGATGAACGTGCTGGAAAGGTAGGGCGACCGCGTACGGCAACCACAGAGGGCAACGTGCAGCTAGTGCAGCAGGTGATCCAACAGCGGCCTCGGGTTTCCGTTCGCCGTGTTGCAGCTGCGGTCCAAATGACGCCAACGTCCACGTATCGTCTCATGCGCCAGAGTTTACACCTCTATCCATACAAAATTCAAACGCGGCAACCCCTCAGCGCCGCTACCATTGATGCACGAGAGACATTCGCTAACGATATAGTGCACAGGATTGATGACGGCGATATGCATGTGGGCAGCATTTGGTTTACTGACGAAGCTTATTTTTACCTGGACGGCTTCGTCAATAAACAGAACTGGCGCATATGGGGAACCGAAAAGCCCCATGTTGCAGTCCCATCGTCCCTGCATCCTCAAAAAGTACTGATCTGGGCCGCCATTTCTTCCAAAGGAATCATTGGCCCATTTTTCAGATCCGAAACGATTACTGCATCACGCTATCTGGACATTCTTCGTGAATTTGTGGCGGTACAAACTGCCTTAGACGACACTGCGAACACCTCGTGGTTTATGCAAGATGGTGCCCGACCACATCGCACGGTCGACGTCTTTAATTTCCTGAATGAATATTTCGATGATCGTGTGATTGCTTTGGGCTATCCGAAACATACAGGAGGCGGCGTGGATTGGCCTCCCTATTCGCCAGACATGAACCCCTGTGACTTCTTTCTGTGGGGACACTTGAAAGACCAGGTGTACCGCCAGAATCCAGAAACAATTGAACAGCTGAAGCAGTACATCTCATCTGCATGTGAAGCCATTCCGCCAGACACGTTGTCAAAGGTTTCGGGTAATTTCATTCAGAGACTACGCCATATTATTGCTACGCATGGTGGATATGTGGAAAATATCGTACTATAGAGTTTCCCAGACCGCAGCGCCATCTGTTGTTGAAAATTGTAACTACTGTAATTTCGAAAGCTTGTCTGCCTGAAAATGTACTGTTGTCCCAAGCATATTGCAACAAACGGTGTATTTCTATCGCTGCTCGTTTAGTTTTTATTGCCGTTTCAAATATGCCGGTCATTTTTGAAACACCCTGTAAATCCTGGGGAACCCATCTGAGTCGATATCGGCCACCATCACGGCGCACGCAAATCAGCGGCCTTTTATTTACGCGGCCTTTCACGCTTCCCAGATGAAAGCTGGCAGCAGCGCCGCCAGATTTCGTGCATGTCTGAAAGACAACGCTGTTGAGCCGCACGGTGTAGTCGTTAGTTAGTTTAAGTTAGATTAAGTAATGTTTAAGTTTAGGGACCGATGACCTCGGCGCCGGCCTGTGTGGCCGAGCGGTTCTAGGCGCTACAGTTTGGAACCGCGCGACCGCTACGGTCGCAGGTTCGAATCCTGCCTCGGGCATGGATGTGTGTGTGATGTCCTTAGGTTAGTTAGGTTTAAGTAGTTCTAAGTTCTAGGGAACTGATGACCTCAGAAGTTAAGTCCCATAGTGCTCAGAGCCATTTGAACCATCGATGACCTCGGCAGTTTGGTCCCATGAGACCTTACCACAAATTTCCAATTTCCAACACTGTCGACCATGCGCAGCTGTACGAAATATTTGCTAAATTAATTCGCTGACTCTGAATTCCTTGACGTCATCTGTATTATGTGTAGATCTAGTACATTTTTTACTCGTCATTGGTCTCGACATTTGGTCTGGGTGGATGTCATGTTCATTGCTGAATACTTCACTCAGTTTCTTTCTTTCTTTCTTTTCTTTTTATTTTTTTTTTAATTACAGACGGCAGCCAGCCCCCTGACTGAACTCGCTGAGCCGGAAACCACTTGGGCTATCTGTGCACGCTCCCCGAACCGACCGGGTCACCTGTCACGGCTTTTGCATCAGATTCCATGTCGGTCCCGGCAGCTGAATGGTCAGCACGACGGAATGCCATTCTGAGGGGCCCGGATTCGATTCCCGGTTGGGTCGCAGATTTTCTCCACTCAGGGACTGGGTGTTATGTTGTCCTAATCATCACCATCTCATCCTCATCGACACGCAAGTCGGCGAAGTAGCGTCAGCTCAAAAGACTTGCATTAGGCGAACGGTCTACCCGACGGGAGGCCCTAGCCATATCGAACCAACGTTCTTCCGATTAGAAACTGCAACGAAAATCAGTTTACGCCAAAATAAGCTCACTGTATTCAATGATGAGATTTGCTCCCAAGATATTATAGAGTTTCTTACTTCTCTGCGAACAAGTGACTCTAAGCCAACTTTGTATAACCGATAATCCCCACCCCCTCTACTCTTTAAGAATCGTACGACCAGTATTAAACGTGTGATTACAAATGTATTAAATATTTGGAGTTAAGCATTCAGAACCTTTGCGTATGAAGAAGCAAAATGTGTTGCTAATTGAATTACTAATGAAAAGGGAAGAAAGTGAAACTAACATTAGAGTAGCGTACAGGTACACATATGTATTTGGTGTTGTATAATATTTGTGATTTTAAAGTTCAGAAATTGTTAAATATTGCTTGGAGGCTGGTCAAATATGTACTTGCTCGAAAGCAGTTAAAATAACAACAAAAAGGCGTCGGGTTTCCGAAGTACTGTCACCCAAGGAACTTCCGCCACAACAGTTAACATCGTATGTACATCACAATGTAATTTTACATGTGAACAGTTGCCTGAGGACGAACTTGCCGGCGTTCTCGCTTCCCGCGGCCAGGGTCCCTGGTTCGATTCCCGGCGGGGTCAGGGATTTTCTCTGCCTCGTGATGACTGGGTGTTGTGTGATGTCCTTAGGTTAGTTAGGTTTAAGTAGTTCTAAGTGCTAGGGGACTGATGACCATAGATGTTAAGCCCCATAGTGCTCAGAGCCATGTGAACCATTTAAACTTGCCGGTTCAAAACCGGCACTATTTATACGTAACGAATAGCATTATGAACAGTATCTGGTTGTGTTTCTTAGTTTATCGTAAGAGTTTACCTCTATCTTACTATATCGCTACGCCACAAGCAACTCGTTGGAAACCACGGCTCGCGGTGCCACACCGGCCCGATCCGTCGTGCCGCTAGATGCGGGTTCACTTTCGCTGCAGGTGGGAAACACGGTTTCGGCCACTGCGCCAGCTCGCTGGACGCGCGTGACGTCACTCTGCTGCAACCTCTGCGATCGACGACCCGGTCCACGCACTCGCAACCTCTCGATATCCATTTGGAGAGTGGGCCTTAAAGAAACATCCGGCGCGGCAGTAAAGTCGGATTCGCAGCGCGTGGCGCCGCTGCCGCCGCCGCTGCCGCCCCCCGTGTCGCCTCCGGTCGATCGGACAGCCGCCTCCACCGCCGCCGCCGCCGCCGCCGCTGCCGGACGCTGTCCGCCATGAATTTATTATCGCAGAGCGCGACGCTGCTCAATGTTTGATGACCCGCACAGGCGCCCACGTTCGCTACAAGCGGTCGCCCGCCCCCGCCCACAGGGTGGGTCGAGGGGGTGGCGGTGTGTCCGTCCTCCTCCCACACGCAACACACGTCTTTGGGACACCGTAACAGGCTGTCGCTATGCGACGACTCTGCTCCGAGAGGTCCGTAAAATGAGGGACAGCGCGAGACTGCTAGGGCGGTCTTGTTGCACTGCAAGATTTAGGGACTCTGGACGAAGTTAACAGCTCCTGTACAGACCGTTAAATCTGCTGTGTTGGAGGTCGCTTTCATGCTAAGCTTTAGAGGGAATTCCCTTTGATGGTGTGTGCATTCGTCAGCAGGCTTTGATGAACTGTGTCTGGCTACTAGTATGGGATGATGCTCTCTACTCGGTGTGATATCTAAACTTGTGTGAGAGTGTTGTTAATCTACATAAATTTCCCACATACTTCTGTAATATAAGGTCTACATTTTAACAATACTGTGGATACACTATTCTTAGCGGTTTGTTAAAGTATGACAATTGCTGTTGTACTCTTTGTAACTAGGCTGTTTAGGTTTTTGTGTTGGTAACGCCACGTAGCGCTCTGTATGAAAATGATTGTGCTGCGTGCAGTCTGTGGCTGGTTGGCATTGTTGGAATATTCACTATTGTAGTTAGTCAGGGCCATTCTTTTGTAGGGATTATTGAAAGTCAGATTGCGTTGCGCTAAAAAGGTATTGTGTGTCAGTTTAGTGTTGATCAGAATAAGTAAAGAGAGAAATGTCTGAGTATGTTCAGTTTTGCTCAGCTGTTTGAAAATCAAATAACGTAGAAGTTTTGCAGCCCTGTCATTTATAAGATTTTCTGAGGTGACGTTTCATCTTCAGTCAAAAGTCTGGTCTGATGCAGCTTTCCATGCCAGTCTATTATCTCAACTCTCTACATCTCAAAATAACTACTGCTTCCTAAATACATTTGAACGTACTTACTGTAGTCAACCCGTCGTCTTTCTCTACAATTTTTACTCTGCACACATCCTACCATTACGAAATTGACGAGTACTTGATATTTCAGAACGTATCCAATCAACGGGCCCCTTCTTTTAGTCGAGTATTTCCGTAAATTTGTTTTCTCCTCAATTTGATTCTGTACTTCCTCATCAGTATCTGTACTACCCATCAAATTGTTATGATTTTGGTGCTAGCTTTGTGGTTTTTTAGTGTATGCAGGAGCAAGGAACAGATGCTGTTCATGAATAGAGTATTCACATATTGATTTATTCCAAATGTAACTTCAAACAGTAAAATTTTGTTGCTGTAATTCTAGAGTCAGTTGCGAACAGTAGCTCTCAATGTTGAAATACATATAGACACCGCAGATTTACCAATCAGTCAGTATTCAGTACAGTAACTGTTCAGTAGATTACGAGCCCTGGCCACTATGGAAGTCTGTAAGCCGGCCGGAGTGGCCGAGCGGTTCTAGGGGCTACAGTCTGGAACCGCGAGACCGCTATGATAGCAGGTTCGAATCCTGCCTCGGGAATGGATGTGTGTGATGTCCTTAGGTTAGTTAGGTTTAAGCATTTCTAAGTTCTAGGGGACTGATGACCTCAGATGTTAAGTCCCATAGTGCTCAGAGCCATTTGAACCATTTTGAGCCATTCATAAAAGAGTTTTTAACACTTTAGGTTATACTCTACGCTAAAAAGAAGCCTATTCTAGAATCGATTTTCTTGCTATTTTTCTGAATTTTATGTCCTGTTTACTTCGACCGTCATCAGTTACTTTGCTGTCCAAATAGCTAAACACATGCACTACTTTTAGCGTCTCATTTCCTAATCTGTTTCTATCAGCATCGCTTGATTTAATTCTACCTACAAAAATGGTCAAATTGCTCTGAGCACTATGGCGCTTAACATCTGTGGTCATCAGTCCCCTAGAACTTAGAACTACTTAAACCTAACTAACCTAAGGACATCACACACATCCATGGCCGAGGCAGGATTCGAACCTGCGACCGTAGCGGTCACGCGGTTCCAGACTGAAGCGCCTAGAACTGCATGGCCACACCAGCCGGCAATTCTACTTCCCCCCCCCCCCCTCCCCTCCCCCATACCCTTGTTTCAGTTTTGATGACAACCACGTATAACTTCTTCTGAAACACTACGCATACACTTCATCTGATCTTCCAAGTTCTTTGCCGTCTATGACAGAATTATAACGTCTTCGCGAAACCGTGACCAAAATAAAGGACAGGTTAATAGGGCATCCGCTAGGTCATCTATGAATAGTTAACTAAATACTAGAAGGAGCAGTAGGGAAGAAAAGAAAGTAAGGGCAGACCAAGAGCAGATTATGCAAAATAAGTTATACAAGATGATGGATGTTACGGTAACGTAAGATGAACAGATTACGGTAAGGTTGGAGCACAAGTGGAACAGTGTTAAACCAGTGGAAAGTCTTAAGCCCCCCCCCCCCCCCAATCCGAAAAATAACTGAGAAGGATTTGATGTAGACTGGAGAACCCAAACATTGTCACCAAGTCCTTAATAGCATTGCTAGTCCACTTTCGAACGCAATATAGAAGCAGTTGTATGTGGTGTAGGTTTGAAAAATCTTTCTTAGATTTCCGGAGGTACGTGGCACCAGATGCAGTTCCTGTGAATTACGGGCCGATGTTTTGTGGGCGGGGGGCAGCTGTCCGATAACCCCTCTACTGTATTTCGTGCGGTTCAGACCAGACGAATTTGGTGGCCTAAACATCAACGTGAGTTGATTCCCCTCAATCCCTTGTAACACGGGCCGTTATGCTACTGGAATAAGCCGTCGCCGACTTGAAAGACATCAAGCGTGAAGGGATGCAGGTGGTCCGCTATAACGTCAACGTGGTCCACAGCTAGCAAGGCGTTTAAAATTACTACCACAGGCCCCGTGGCGGCCAAGATGAATTCCTTACATAACATAATACTCCCTCCCCCCTCCCCCTCCCCTCCACAGACCTGTATCCATGACGCGCTTCGTGTTTCGAGCAGCCGTTCATTCGCCTGGATGAGAGGGTATAAGGGCACGACCATATCGATCTGGCGTAGCAAGACAGTCATTCATTTGACCGGGCAACGTACACTACTGGCCATTAAAATTGCTACACCACGAAGATGACGTGCTACATACGCCAAATTTAACCGACAGGAAGAAGATGCTGTTGTATGCCAATGATTAGCTTTTCAGAGCATTCACAGAAGGTTGGCGCCGGTGGCGACACCTACAACATCCAATGACTGTTACCAGAATATAGAATCGGTGGCTTCAGGAGGGTGATACAGAACGCCGCTGGATCCCAACGGCCTCGTATCACTAGCAGTCGAGATGACAGGCATCTTATCCGCATGGGTGTAAGGAATCGTGCAGCCACGTCTAAATCCCTGAGTCAACAGATGGGGACGTTGGCAAGACAACAACCATCTGCACGACAGTTCGACGACGTTTGCGGCAGCATGGACTATCAGCTCGGAGACCATGGCTGCGGCTACTTTTGACGCTGCATCACGGACATTAGCGCCTGCGATGGTGTACTCAACGACGAACCTGGATGCTCGAATGGCAAAATGTAATTTTTTCGGATGAATCCAGGTTATGTTTACAGCATCATGATGGTCGCATCCGTGTGTGGCAACATTTCGGTGAACGCACATTGGAAGCGTGTATTCGTCATCGCCATACTGGCGTATCAACCGGCGTGTTGGTATGGGGTGCCATTGGTTACACGTCTCGGTCACCTCTTCTTCGCATTGACGGCACTTTGAACAGTGGACGTTACATTTCAGATGTGTTACGACCCGTGGCTCTACCCTTCATTAGATTCCTGGGAAACCCTACATTTCAGCATGATAATGCACGACCGCATGTTGCAGGTCCTGTACGGACCTTTATACAGAAAATGTTCGACTGCTGTCCTGGCCAGCACATTCTCCAGATCTCTCACCAATTGAAAGCAATTGGTCAATGGTGGCAGAGCAACTGCCTCGTCACAATACGCCAGTCACTACTCTTCATGAACAGTGGTATCCTGTTGAAGCTGCATGGGTAGCTGTACCTGTGCACGCCATCCAAGCTCTGTTTGACTCAATGCCCAGGCGTATCAAGGCCGTTATTACGGCCAGAGGTGGTTGTTCTGGGTACTGATTTCTCAGGATCTATGCACCCAAATTGCGTGAAAATGTAATCACATGTCAGTTCTAGTATAATATATTTGTCCAATGAATACCGGTTTGCCATCTGCATTTCTTCTTAGTGTAGCAATTTTAATGGCCAGTCGTGTATTTCAATTGAACCAGGGTCCAACCTCAGTGGTTCTGTGCCCACTGCAGTTGCAATTGATAACGTTGTTGGTTTAACAGAACAACACTTAGGGGTCATCGGCTGCGTAACCTCCAGTTCAACAATGAGCGTTGAACGGTGTGCTCCGTAGCGCTGGCGCCCGCACCAGCAATGAACTCTGTTGTCAGACGTGCCACAAGTAGCCTCCTGTCTTCCTTTGCAGAACGGGCAAACCTTCGACCTTCACGTTTTGCGTTGAGGCGTGGATCTCCGACGTCCTGTCGCCTACTCATGACTACACTGTCCTTCAAACACTTCCCATGCGCACGGTAGTACCACGCCAACAGCTGACCAGCTTAGCTGGTTCTCCGGCGATGGGTAACGACACCTTGCCCCCGTTTTCAAAGTCACTTATGTAGGAGGATTTCCCAATTTGTAGCTCTTTTCGTCGCTAGGGTGACTCCCCATTCGTCTTCGCCCGGCTTCTATTCTTCCCTTTGCGCTCCACATACTGGGAATGCCACCAGGCAGCATTATGTTGTGCAGTGAGCGGTAGTGATTAGGTTGTGGCTCATTGGTGTGTGTTGTGTTGACGCATGGCTGTCTCTTTCACATCACGAAATTAAGTTAGAGAATTTGTGTATTATCATCTGCCATCCATATTTTTTTTTAGCAATTCTTACTCGTTATGAACTGTATGAACAGATTTTATAATTTTCTTGTAGATGTCGTAGCAAAATTTCATGTACTCTGGTGGTACCGTGTGACCACACTGCCATATAATTTCCTTTTTGTTAGTATTAGTCAGGTCAGAAGGAGATGCGGCTAAGTTGAACTACTACGTTTTGACTGAGGCTTTCGTGGCTCGTGGCGTAGTATGCGACCTGATCGACGCACAAGTTGGTGGCGCTGGTGAGCCTACGCAGATTCATGTGGACTGCCCTATCTCGCCGCGTGACAAAGGAGCGTGTGCCGAGCTGCGTTCTCTGGGCGCAATAAAAGGGCACCTGCGGATTACGAAACACTCTCCTACCTGCGTGATTAAGTTTCTGTTCTCCTAACACCCACCAAACCGTACACCTCACTACCCTTACTTTGAATTTTCTCTTTGGACTGCAACTGGGACGCTTGCTGCTGCGTGGGACGACGCGACTTGGTAGATTGACTTTAATCTTCCTTTTCTCGTTAACATGGTCATAGGCCACAGCCCCGGGGACAGTAACAAACCTTGTGGGGACTAGTCTCAAAGTATCCGCTCTGTATTATTACTCCATAGGCGGTTTTACATTTTAAGTCGAGAGCTATATTTTGTGTTTGATTTTCTGAAATAAAATAGGTTATTTTCACATTCACATGTATTGGAAAATAGCGGTGCATTATTCGGCCCCTTCACTGTTGTTCCAGCTATCCTGCCATTAATTAACTATACTGTTCAGAAGCTGATTCCCATTTTGTTGAGTCGTCAGTCCTCTCATCGGTTTGATGCGCCCTGCCACGGATTCCTTTCCCGTGCCAACCTTTTCATCCTTTCCTGTGCCGACCTTTTCATCTCACAGTAGCAACTGCAACCTACCTCCTCAATTATTTGCTGGATGTATTCCAACCTCTCTCCTCCTCAACAGTTTTTACCCTCTGCAGTCCCCTCCAGTATCGTGCGCGTTATTACTTGATGTCTTAACAAATGAACTAGCATCCTGTCCCTTCCCCTTGTCAGTGTTCCTTTCCTACCCGATCATACGGAGAACCTTCTCATTCCAAACCATATTAGTCCACTTAATTTTCAACGTTCTTCTGTGGCACCACATTTCAAATGCTTCGATTCAGCTCTGTTCCGGTTTTCCCACAGTTCGTATCCCACTTCCAAACAGTGCTGTGTTTCAAACGTAAATTCTCAGAAATTTCTTCCTGAAGTTGAGGACTATATTTGACACTAGTAAACTTTTCTTGCCCATGAATGAATTTTTTGCGAGTACTAGTCTTATTTTTACATTCTCTTTCCTCCGTCCATCATGGGTCATTTTGCTGCCTAGGTTGCAGATACCATAACTTCTACACTACTGGCCATTAAAATTGCTACACCAAGAAGAAATGCAGATGATAAACGGGTATTCATTGGACAAATATACTATACTAAAACTGACATGTGATTACATTTTCACGCAATTTGGGTGCATAGATCCTGAGAAATCAGTACCTAGAACAACCACCTCTGGCCGTAATAACGGCCTTGATATGCCTGGGCATTGAGTCAAACAGAGCTGGGATGGCGTGTACAGCCCATACAGCTTCAACACGATACCACAGTTCATCAAGAGCAGTGACTGGCGTATTGTGACGAGCCAGTTGCTCGGCCACCATTGACGAGACGTTTTCAATTGGTGAGAGATTTGGAGAATGGGCTGACCAGGCCAGCAGTCGAACATTTTCTGTATCCAGAAAGGCCCGTACAGGACCTGCAACATGCGGTCGTGCATTATCCTGCTGAAATGTAGGGTTTCGTGGAGATCGAATGAAGGGTAGAGCCACGGGTCGTAAAACATCTGAAATGTAACGTCCACTGTTCAAAATATCGTCAATGCGAAGAAGAGGTGACCGAGACGTGTAACCAATGGCACCCCATACCATCAAGCCGAGTGATACGCCAGTATGGCGATGACGAATACACGTTTCCAATGTGCGGTCACCGCGATGTCGCCAAACACGGATGCGACCATCATGATGCTGTAAACAGAACCTGGATTCATCCGAAAAAAATGACGTTTTGCCATCCGTGCACCCAGGTTCGTCGTTGAGTACATCGTCGCAGGCGCTCCTGTCTGTGATGCAGCGTCAAGGGTAACCGCACCCATGTTCTCCGAGTTGATAGTCCATGCTGCCGCGAACGTCGTCGAACTGTTCGTGCAAATGGTTGTTGTCTTGCAAACGTCCCCATCTGTTGACTCAGGGATCGAGACGTGGCTGCACGATCCGTTATAGCCATGCTGATAAGATGCCTGTCATCTCGACTCTAGTGATACGGGGCCGTTGGGATCCAGCACGGCGTTCCGTATTACCCTCCTGAACCCAGCGATTTCATATTCTGCTAACTGTCATTGCATCTGGACCAACGCGAGCAGCAATGTCGCGATACGATAAACTGCAATCGTGATAAGCTACAATCCGACCTTTATCAAAGTCGGAAACGTGATGGTACGCATTTCTCTTCCTTACACGAGGCATCACAACAACGTTTCACCAGGCAACGTCGGTCAACTTCTGTTTGTGTATGAGAAATCGGTTGGAAACTTCCCTCATGTCAGCACGTTGTTGGTGTCGCCACCGGCCCGAACCTTGTGTGAATGCTCTGAAAAGCTAATCATTTGCATATCACAGCATCGTCTTCCTGTCAGTTAAATTTCGCGTGTGTAGCACGTCATCTTCATGGTGTAGCAATTTTAATGGTCAGTACTGTACTTCATGATCCCCAAGTCTAATGTTAAGTTTCTCGTTGTTCTCATTTCTGCTACATTTCGTTATTTTATCTTTCTTCGATTTACGCCCGATCCATATTATGTAATCATTAGCTTGTTATTTCTGTTCAACAGATGCTGTAATTCTTTTTAACATTCACTGAGGATAGCAATGTCACCAGCGAATCTTACCACTGATATCGTTTCACCTTGAATTTTAATCCCACTCTTGAACCTCTCTTTTTCATTTCCGTCATTGTTTCTTCGATGTACAGATTGACCAGTAACAGCGAAAGACTGCATCCCTGCTTTACATCCTTTTTAATCCGAACTCATCGTTCTTGGTCGTCGACGCTTATTGTCCCCTTTTGGTTCTTGTACGTATTATATACTACCCGTCTTTCCCTATAGCCTACCCCTGTTTTTCTTAGAATTTCGACATCTTGCACCATTTTACATTGTCGAACGCTTTTCCCAGGTCGACAAATACTATGAATGTGTCGTGATTTTTCTTCAATCTTGCTTCTATTATCAGTCGCAGCATGAGGACTGCCACATCCGTGTCTTAACCTTCCCTTAAGTCAAGCTGACCGTCATCTAACAGATCCTCAATTTTCTTTTCCATTCTTCTGTATATTTTTCTTGTCAGCAACATCAATGCGTGAACTGGTAAGTACGTTGTGCGATAATTCCTGCAAATGTTGACCCTGGCTATCTTCGGAATCGTGTGGACGATGTTTTTACGAATGTCTGATGGTATATCACCGTCTCATATATTCTATACATCAAATTGTGTGGTCGTTTCGTTCCCACTTCACCCAATAATTTTAGAAATTCCGATGGAGTGTCATCTATTCCTTCTGCCTTATTTGATCCTAAGCCGTCTAAGGTTCTCTTTAAATTATGATTCTAGCACTGGATCCCCTATCTTTTCCTTGTCGATTCCTGTTTCTTCTTCCATTACGTCATCAGACAAGCCCTCATCCACATAGAAGAGTTCCGTGTATTCTTTTCACCTATCCGCTCTCTTGTCTGCATTTAATAGTGGAATTCCCACTCCATTTCTACTGTTGGCGCCCTTACCCTTAAGTTCACCCAAGGTTTTTCGACTTTTCTGTATGCTGAGTAGTCGTTCCGATAATGATTTCTGTTTCGATTTTTCCACTTTTTTCATGCAGCCGTTTCGCCTTTGCTCCCCAACACTTTCTTTTGTTGTTGTTGCGGTCATCAGTCCCGAGACTGGTTTGATGCAGCTCTCCACGCTACTCTATCCTGTGCAAGCTTCTTCATCTCCCAGTACCCACCGCAACCTACATCCCTCCGAATCTGCTTAGTGTATTCATCTCTTGGTCTCCCTCTACGATTTTTACCCTCCACGCTACCCTCCAATACTAAATTGGTGATCCCTTGATGCCTCAGAAGATGTCCTACCAACCGATCCCTTCTTCTGGTCAAGTGTGCCACAAACTTCTCTTCTCCCCAATCCTGTTCAATACTTCCTCATTAGTTATGTGATCTACCCATCTAATCTTCAGCATTCTTCTGTAGCACCACATTTCGAAAGCTTCTATTCTCTTCTTGTCCAAACTATTTATTGTCCATGTTTCACTTCCATACATGGCTACACTCCATATCAACACTTTCAGAAACGACTTCCTGACACTTAAATCTATACTCGATGTTAACAAATTTCTCTTCTTCAGAAACGCTTTCCTTGCCATTGCCAGTCTACATTTTATGTCCTCTCTATTTCGACCATCATCAGTTATTTTGCTCCCCAAATAGCAAAACTCCTTTACTACTTTAAGTGTCTCATTTCCTAATCTAATACCCTCAGCATCACTCGACTTAATTCGACTACATTCCATTATCCTCGTTTTGCTTTTGTTGATGTTCATCTTATACCCTCCTTTCAAGACACTGCTCATTCCATTCAACTGCTCTTCCAAGTCCTTTGCTGTCTCTGACAGAATTACAATGTCATCGGCGAACCTCAAAGTTTTTATTTCTTCTCGATGGATTTTAATACCTACTCCGAATTTTTCTTTTGTTTCCTTCACTGCTTGCTCAATATACAGATTGAATAACATCGGGGAGAAACTACAACCCTGTCTCCCTCCGTTCCCAACCACTGCTTCCCTTTCATGTTCCTCGACTCTTATAACTGCCATCTGGTTTCTGTACAAATTGTAAATAGCCTTTCACTCCCTGTATTTTACCCCTGCCACATTCAGAATTTGACAGAGAGTATTCCAGTCAACATTGTCAAAAGCTTTCTCTAATTCTACAAATGCTAGCAACGTAGGTTTGCCTTTCCTTAATGTAGCTTCTAAGATAATTCCTGGCAACACTTTCTATGTACTTCATTCCTTAGCGACTTGTATTTCTCTATTCCTGAATTTTCCTGCACCTTTTTGTATTTCTTCTTTAGTCGGTCAGCTGAAGTATTTCCTCTGTTATCGATGATTTCTTCGCAGTTAGTTTCTTTGTAACCACGTTTTTCTTTCTAACTTCTTTGATCGGCCTTTTTAGAGATGTCCATTCCTCTTCCACTGAATTGCTTACCGAGCTATCGATTGTCGCAGTACCAATAGCGTCGGAAAAATACAAGCGTATCTCTCCATTCCTTGGTACTTCCATATCCCACTTCTTTGCACATTGATTGTCAACTCTGCATCATTACTAAATTGTGATCAGAGTCTATATCTGGCCCTGTGTAAGCCTTACAATCCAGTATCTGATTTCGGAGTCTCTGCCTGACCATGAAATAATCTAACTGGAATCTTTACGCATATTCTGCCCTCTTCTTGTGAGTTTCGAACAGAGCATTCGCTAATACTGGCTGAAATTTACTGCTCTCTTATTCCTACTACCTAGCCCTTATTTTCCCGCAACCCTTTGTTATATGCCTTTCCCTAAAACTGCATTCCATTCCCCCACGAATATTAGATTTCCATCTCTCTTCACGTATTCAACTACCCGTTCAGTATCTTCAAATACTTTCTTTGTCTCTTCATCTTATGCTTGCGATGTCGGGATGTATACCTGAAGTACAGCTGTCCGAAGCGAAAGTTTTATTGGTTTGAGTTGTATTCACTGTATTTTGCTGTGTTCGTATCTTAAATTCAAACAAATGAAACTAACTTCCTGAGATAAACATCTAATGTAATACTTGTTACCTACCTGGGTTGCACTGAAATTAATGCACTCTCAAAGGATATCACTTAAAAGTGTGTAATTTAGTCACTAATTTGAATGCAATGAACACATCCTTCGAAAAGGTTTAGCTTTAACAGAAGTTTACTGACAGAATTATGCCCCGCAAGTGAAAACGGTTCTTATTTCACCGTAAAAGGTTGTACGCTGTGTAACCCTTTTTTAATTCGGCCTGAGTACTGGAATGTCTTTCATTCCAGCGCATAACACGCCACTGTGCCGCCCTCACTATAAGGCACACTTGGCTTGGTTGCTGTAAACGAACGCACTCACCCGTCACAGCTGTTTGTGTATGGTTAAAAACCAAGTGCTTAACACAGTGCTTACTTGCGAACAAAGTATGGTAATCGTAACTACACCGCAAACGTTCAGCGTTGTTCAATCTGTGCTCTGTGAAACGTGTACCGGTAATCGTATGAAGACAGTTTTTACGCTGATGGAGTGTGTTGAACTCCATAGCTATGTCACTTTTGGGACAAGAGGCGACTAACGAGAAATAATGGTTTATCATAAAGATTATTAAAAGGCGACAGTATGCATGTTTAGTTTCTCAAAGTCATGAAGAATTTTTAAAGGACATCATATAAGGCCGTTCAGTGTAGAAATGTTTTATTTCACATTTGCAATTTCAGCTTCTGGGCCATTTTGAAGTGGTAGTGAAAAATATTTACTTCAGCACATGTCAGACTTTAAAATCCTCCGACATGTATACATGCCATCGTCAAAAGGCTTCTTTTTGACGATAACATGTATAAATATCAGGTTACCCTCCATTCAGAGGCTGCTGCATCCAGCGACTGTTATCTTGACTTGTAAATAATACATTTCATCTATCAGTCGTCCTTTGGAATTTTTATTGGCAGATCTAGATTTCAGCTAGAAACTAGCCATTCTCAATGCTAAGAACACAACATGTACACAGTTAGATGGTGTCATAAAAAAGTTGCAATTAATGGCTTAACTCATATGGTTTATATATTACATACCACTATCAATTTTGATCAATGCATGTAATGCCTGTTGGTCGAGCTTCATCCACAGTTCATTGAATACTAATGTTTGCGGAAGGCGGGCTGTGTGGAGAACACATAGGTTGGTTACATGGCGCCATCTATGTGCATCTTTGTATACATGTGCCTTTTGATGATGACACGTATTCATGTCGGAGGATTTTAAAGTCTGACACATGGTGAAGCAAAATCTTTCACAGTACAACCTGAAAATGACCAAACGGTCGAAATTTTAACTGTAAAATAAACAATTTCTATAGTCAACGGTGAACATGATATCCTTTAAAAATATGCAGGTTGCTGTCAGCATGCCGACGTGTTGCATAGCATTTTTGGAAGCATAAGGTTATGCCAGACTCTGGCCGTTAAGGCAACGCCCCACCTCGGTACGCTTGGTGCTCACTTGGATGGAGGTGATGGAAGTAAGTGGCTTTGTGACGGCAGTGTAGTTGTGTACAGCTCAGATCGCTTCATTGCGTGGATGTTGGTTGTCAGCAACGTACCGAGAGATGAGCTGTGGTTTCGACTACGGTGTTTTCTCCCATGGTGAGCTGATCTCTACGCTAAGAGAAGTAGACAATAAGCTTTCACGAAAGTTACTGGCTATAATTTGTAAAGGCCTGTGTGCATCTGAGATAAGGAGTTAATACAGGAGCGTAATGCGCCTATTAATCAGAATAAAAGTATCAATATTAACGATTCCGGAGAAGTTATGCTGGGCGTACGTCCTCATGGCGCCAAGTGCGAACGCGTAATGCCCCCAGGAAGACTGTCGCACATAGTGGTATCGATGGTCCAAGTGTCATGGTGTGTAAAGGTACTATGTACACTTGGGCGTAGTGACCTCCAAATATCTGAATACTAGCCACCCATTGCTCACCATTATTGGGAGTCTCTTCAGGAGCGCACTCAGCCGTGCCTTTACAACAACCTCATTGGCATTGTAGCAAGAAGGAAGTACTTCTCTGGGCGGTATCACTAACCTGGTGTTTTGCTGCTTCGGTAAGTCCCTCGTAGCACAGTAGTAGCGCTCAGTCGCCAGGTTCCATGTAGGTGGTGATTCTGCTGAAGTGGAGTGTCTAGGGATGCCAGTTGTTAATTGTCAACAAAGTTTGTACTATAATTGTTCTAATACAGAAATTTATTTGTCACACACGTCACAGAATCAGCATATGCAATATGGCGGCTCTGGACTACGCCGTTATATTCGACCCTTTACACACGTTAACACAGTTTTCTGACTTTACATAACGATAGACACTGCCCACGACACGTGGTGTTCTTATAACTAATAACTTCATTTTATATCTTGTTTAACATCTGAAATATGCACCGTTCTTTTAGAGCCGCCCCGGTTACTCGACCGTGCGTTTTGAGTGGCTCCTCGCGACTATCTCGCCCTGTCTTCCCGAAGGACCAGAGAGACCACCCTACCTTTCTGCCTCAGCCAGTGAGGACACTTCTCTCGTTTCTTATATATACAGGGTGTTACAAAAAGGTACGGCCAAACTTTCAGGAAACATTCCTCACACACAAATAAAGAAAAGATGTTATGTGGACACTTAATTTCGATGTTAGAGCTCATTTTAGTTTCGTCAGTATGTACTGTACTTCCTCGATTCACCGTCAGTTGGCCCAATTGAAGGAAGGTAATGTTGACTTCGGTGCTTGTGTTGACATGCGACTCATTGCTCTACAGTACTAGCATCAAGCACATCAGTACGTAGCATCAACATGTTAGTGTTCATCATGAACGTTGTTTTGCAGTCAGTGCAATATTTACAAATGCGGAGTTGGCAGATGCCCATTTGATGTATGGGTTAGCACGGGGCAATAGCCGTGGCGCGGTACGTTTGTATCGAGACAGATTTCCAGAACGAAGGTGTCCCGACAGGAAGACGTTCGAAGCGATTGATCGGCGTCTTAGGGATCACGGAACATTCCAGCTTATGACTCGCGACTGGGGAAGACCTAGAACGACGAGGACACCTGCAATGGACGAGGTAATTCCTCGTGCAGTTGGCGATAACCCTAATGTCAGCGTCAGAGAAGTTGCTGCTGTACAAGGTAACGTTGACCACGTCACTGTATGGAGAGTGCTACGATAGAACCAGTCTTTTCCGTACCATGTACAGCGTATGGAGGCACTATCAGCAGCTGACTGGCCTCCACGGGTACACTTTTGCGAATGGTTCATCCAACAATGTGTCAATCCTCACTTCAGTGCAAATGTTCTCTTCACGGATGAGGCTTCATTCCAACGTGATCAGATTGTAAATTTTCACAATCAACATGTGTGGGCTGACGAGAATCCGCACGCAATTGTGCAATCACGTCATCAACACAGATTTTCTGTGAACGTTTGGGCAGGTATTGTTGGTGATGTCTTGATTGGGCCCCATGTTCTTCCACCTACGCTCAATGGAGCACGTTATCATGATTTCATACGGGATACTCTACCTGTGCTGCTAGAACATGCGCCTTTACAAGTACGACACAACATGTGGTTCATGCACGAAGGAGCTCCTGCACATTTCAGTCGAAGTGTTCGTACGCTTTTCAACAACAGATTCGGTGACCGATGGATTGGTAGAGGCGGACAAGTTCCATGGCCTCCGCGCTCTCCTGACCTCAACCCTCTTGACTTTCATTTATGGGGGTATTTGAAAGCTCTTGTCTACGCAACCCCGGTACCAAATGTAGAGACTCTTGGTGCTCGTATTGTGGACGGCTGTGATACAATACGCCATTCTCCAGGGCTGCATCAGCGCATCAGGAATTCCATGCGACGGAGGGTGGATGCATGTATCCTCGCTAACGGAGGACATTTTGAACATTTCCTCTAACAAAGTGTTTGAAGTCACGCTGGTACGTTCTGTTGCTGTGTGTTTCCATTCCATGATTACTGTGATTTGAAGAGAAGTAAAAAAATGAGCTCTCTTTCTTTGTGTGTGAGGAATGTTTCCTGAAAGTTTGGCCGTACGTTATATATATATATATATATATATATATATATATATATATATATATATATATATATATATAGGGTGAGTCACCTAACATTACCGCTGGATATATTTCGTAAACCACCTCAAATACTGACGAATCGATTCCACAGACCGAACGTGAGGAGAGGGGCTAGTGTAACTGGTTATTACAAACCATAAAAAAATGCACGGAAGTATGTTTTTTAACACAAACCTACGTTTTCTTAAATGGAACCCCGTTAGTTTTGTTAGCACATCTGAACATATAAATAAATACGTAATCAGTGCCGTTTGTTGCTTGTAAAATGTTAATTACATCCGGAGATATTGTAACCTAAAGTTGACGCTTGAGTACCACTCCTCCGCTGTTCGATCGTGTGTATCGGAGAGCACCGAATTACGTAGGGATCCAAAGGGACCGCTGATGGACCTTAGGTACAGAAGAGACTGGAACAACACATTACGTCCACATGCTAACACCTTTTTATTGGTCTTTTTCACTGACGCACATGTACATTACCATGAGGAGTGATGTACACGTAAACACGTGGTTTCCGTTTTCAATTACGGAGTGGAATAGAGTGTGTCCCGACATGTCAGGCCAATAGATGTTCAATGTGGTGAACATCACTTGCTGCACACAATTGCAACGTCTCTGGCGTAATGAATGTCGTACACGCCGCAGTACATCTAGTGGAATGTCGCCGCAGGTTGCCACAATACGTTTCATATCCTCTGGAGTTGTAGGCACATCACGGTACACATTCTGCTTTAACGTACCCCACAGAAAGAAGTCCAGAGGTGTAAGATCAGGAGAACGGGCTGGCCAATTTATGCGTCCTCCACGTCCTATGAAACGCCCGTCGAACGTGTACCTCACCCCTCATGGTAATGTACATGTGCGTCAGTGAAAAAGACTAATAAAAAGGCGTTAGCATGTGGACGTAATGTGCTGTTGCAGTCTCTTCTGTATCTAAGGTCCATCACCGTTCCCTTTGGATCCCTACGCAATTCGGTGCTCTCCGATACACACGATCGAACAGCGGAGGAGTGGTACTCAAGCGTCAACTTTAGGTTACAATATCTCCGGATGTAATTAACATTTTACAAGCATCAAACGGCACTGATTACGTATTTGTTTATATGTTCAGATGTGCTAACAAAACTAACGGGGTTCCATTTAAAAAAACCTAGGTTTGTGTTAAAAAACATACTTCCGTGCATTTTTTTACGGTTAGTATTAACCAATTACACTAGCCCCTCTCCTCACGTTCGGTCTGTGGAATCGATTCGTCAGTATTTGATGTGGTTTACGAAATATATCCAGCGGTAATGTTAGGTGACTCACCCTATATATATATATATATATATATATATAGTATATATACAGGGTGAACTCCGCTACGCCGGTCCCAAGCCCGGGGCCTCACCATACAAGAGGTGAGGAAGGAGGAGGGGGAGGAGTAACAACCTCGTTAAAAAACCAAGGTTCACCTGGCCCGGGTGATAGCACCTTGTAAGGGCTCCTTGCTAGGACTACAGTGAAGACCTCAACGGTAGTGAAGGCGGAGGGAATAGTTCTTGGTACGGCGGAACTAGCGGAAGAGGCAACCAAAGAAAAAAAAACATCCACTTGGCGTCTGTCTTGAAACAAGCGGCTGAGTGGTCAGTGTCTGTCCACCAGTGGTGCGGCTGAAAACGATTCCTCGGAGCTAATAACCTCGAGTAGAATCCTTAGGGGACTTGTTCCCCTAACCCAACAAACAATCGACAATGGATACGCACCTTGTAAGAGATTTTACCCCAGGGAGTAACCAATCTCCAATTTCTAAGGAAATTAAAAGTAGGCATTCGGATTCTGGAGGCCTACAAAAATGTGCGAAGGATGAGTCGGAGCATCCTGAAACCTACCTTAAGCAAGCAACAAATAAAATTAAACACGTAAATAACTTGCCAACGTTCAACGTAAACTCACTTCTAAAAACAGGAAAACTTAAAACGTTAATAAATTTTATAAAACAGAAAAATATAATGATAACTGCACTCCAAGAAACAAGGTATACTGATGAACATTCATTTGATTCAGAGTGATTCAGAATCTTCAAAGGGAAGCCAGGAAAAAGAGTTATGAAGAATGTACCCCAATTTGGAACAGGATTCATTGTAAACCAAAATATATTAAACTCGATAGTAGAATTTAAATCTGTCAATGAAAGGCTTTCAACATTAACCTTCAAATCAGTAAACAAACTGTATACCATTGTAAACTCACATGCACCAAAAAATGAGAAAAACAGAACACAAAAAGAACAAACAGAAATTTTTTGGCAGGAACTGTCAAACACCTTAGACCAGATGTCATCCAAAAACACAATAATATTGTTGGGAGACTTTAATGCTCAAATCGACAAAGAACGTCATCACCAATCCATATTAGGCAAATTCCCTGCACATAAAAGAACCAATGCAAATGGAGAACGACTTATTAGTTTATGCAGAGAACATGACATAGTCCTAAAGTCTACATATTTCAAAATACTCCCTAGAAAACAAACTACATGGGTATCCCCGAATCCAGTCTGTGGGGAGAAACAACTTGACCATGTTGCTATAAGCAGACTATCTGCATCAGAGATACTCAATGTAAAAGTTGCTAAGAGCGCAAGTTTAGATTCAGATCACTATCTATCTGTCGTTAAATTCAAAATTAGACCAATATATAAAAGAAAGAGCGAATATCAACCTAAAAAGTTTGACACTCAGAAATTAACCAAGGAACACAATTTCAGGACACTTTTGGAAAAGAAAACACCTAAAACATGGGAACAACTTCAAAAAGATATAGTACAGACAGCAGAAGAAACCATTCTCCTTACCAAAAAATGGAAACATGCCTGGTGGAATGATGAGTGTGACAAACTAATCCTAACAAGACAACGAGCTTGGAACATTTGGAATGCCAACAAAAATGATAAAAATAGGAACTCCCTAAAAGAAGCCCGGAAACAAGCTTCAAAAGGCCTTAAAAAGATCCAAGTTCAATACATAAAAGACCAACTAGCATCAATAGACTCTAACTTCAAACAGAACAATGCTAGGGACTTTTACAAAACTTTCAAAAGTAACTTAAAGAAATACTCTCCTCCTAGTCTATTTTTCACGGACCCAAAAACGCAGAAAACTGCATACAATAGCATAGAGAACTGTAGAATACTTGCTGAATATTTTGAAGAACTACATAACTGGTATCGACCGAAAGAAAAATTTAATTTCGATATTGTAAACCCAACACCACCAGACTCCAAGCCGCCAACCACAGAAGAAATAAAAGAAATCATAAAAGAGCTTAAAAATAATAAAGCCCCTGAAGAGGATAATATAGTTGCTGAACCATGGAAGTACTCTAGTGACAACATGATACAGTGTCTATCAGAAATACTAAAAGAAATCTGGGCAACACACAGATTACCACCAGACTGGACATCTGCATTAATACATCCACTACATAAAAAAAGGGAAGAAAACAGATCCTAGCAATTATAGGGGAATCTCCCTCTTACCAGTGGCCTATAAGATCTTGTCTAAGGCGCTTTTAAAAAGAGCAGAAGAGATACTTGACAAACAGCTAGGAGAGTATCAGGCTGGATTTAGGAAGGGAAGGTCATGTGCAGAACAAATACTAAATTTAAAGAACATAATAGAAATGAGGAAAATCAGGAACTTAAAATATGTAATTACTTTTGTGGATTTTAAAAAAGCCTATGATTCAATCGACAGAAATACACTGCTTGATATCTTAAAAGAATTGGGACTCGATGCTAAAACAACTGCAATAATTAAAGATACTTTGACAAATACAAAATCGAAAGTAAAATTTAGGGGAGAGCTCTCAAAATCGTTTGAAATAAAGTCAGGTGTTCGACAGGGAGATGGTCTGTCACCTCTGCTTTTCAATTGTGTCTCGGAGAAGGTAGTTCGAGAATGGAGGAAGGCCATCAATACTAAAGGGATTCAACTAGGGAGAAATCCAAACAAGATCACTGTCGACTGTTTAGCCTTCGCAGATGACATGGCATTGATTACAGATTCACTAGACAATGCCCAAGAACAAATAAGAGAACTACAAAAACAAGCAGCCAAAGTAGGACTACCAATATCCTATGAAAAAACAAAGTTTATGACAAACATCTGTGATGCTCCTCAAAATATTGCAGTTGACAACAACACAATACACAAAACAGATTCCTTTAAATACCTAGGAGAGTGGATTACATACAATGCCAAAGAAAAGATAGCTATAGAAACTAGAGTGCACAAAATGGAAAGAGTGTTTCATATGACCAAAAACGTTTATAATAAAAAATCCTTGTCCTGGAACACGAAATTTAGACAATACCAAACAGTGGCCAGACCTGAAGCTCTCTATGCGGCAGAAACACTTAAACTAACAAGAAATGGAGATCTTGAGAAACTAGAGAAGGTCGAAAGAAGAATTTTAAGGAAAATACTGGGAGCTAAAAGAAACGATAATGCTGAAAACAGGTTAAGACCAAACAGAGAGCTATATCTGAAAACGGAGAAACTAACTGATGTAATGAGGAAGAGGAGACTACAGTTTTTTGGACATATATTCAGAATGGATAACAACAGACTAACCAAGCGGATATTCACATTACTCAATAGCTACAAATCCAAGCCAGCATGGTTCATAGAGACTGAAAAGGACATTGAAAATGCTGGAGTTACAATAGACACAATAGAAAACAGAACACATTTCAGAAAGGCAGTTCAAAAGACAGAATTTCAGGAGAGAAGGAAAATAACTAGACGAAAGTGGACTCAAGAAGAAAGGGAACGACACTGTAAAAGGATGAAGGAAATTTGGAATTTGGAAACTGAAGAAATCTAATACAATGAAGAGTAGAGCAAAGTTGATTCATCGTACCCTCAAAATGGGTTATTCGAAAGAAAATTTGAAACAGAGAGCTATATCTGAAAACGGAGAAACTAACTGATGTAATGAGGAAGAGGAGACTACAGTTGAAGGATCCCCGGATCCAAACATATTTCACAAAGATACACAGAGCGTCGAGAATATCGTAGATATATATCGCTGTTGCTAGGCGGATCTGACGTCACGTTTGCGGACATTGTGACGGAAGTTTGTCTCGGAACACTGTCTCAGATCATACTCCCGAAGAGTCCGATCCTGTCCCTACTAATGTTGGACAACATTGCCTCCTATGATTTCATCACTAATGCTCTTGCTGACGCTTAGTTGTTAAATGTACATGTAGCCTGGCTGCTACTGAGCATTCCCTATTGCATAAATGTGCGTAATACTTGGCTTAAACACGTGAAGGGAATGCATATATGCATTACACCTATATTTTTATGGGTGACAACGCGCAGCTGCACCGAACAGCATGGGTGGATGTGCTCTTGGATCGAGAGGATGTTCGGCGAATAGGGTGGCCTGTCCGTTCCCCGTCAAGCACGTATGGGAGGCTTTGGTCAATCACAATGTAGCAACCCCACATGCCCCAACGACCATCCAGCAGTAAGTTCTCAACAGCGCAGGTGGAGGATTGCACGCCGTATCACGAGAACCCCTTACCAGTCTGGTAGCCAGCATGAGAGCACGCTGCAGGGCATGCTGTGGTGATCACACCGCGTATTAACACTCTGCCGTCCGGCGACACCTCAGTGATGTCCTGCGCGAAATAGCGGTCAACGGCCGGCGACACCACAGTGGTGTCGTGTGCATAGTACCGCTCAGTGGCCAGCGACACCATAGTGGTGTCGTGAGTACAGGGGCCGGCGACTGCACTTCAGTATCTTTTGAATTCTGTTGGTGTTTTGTTTAGGTAACAATAAGTTACAGACGCCAACAAGTTTTTTGTTTTTATAAGTACTTGTGCTCTTTCATCTTGGCGCACGAAACAGATAATAGGATTACTTACGATGAATGCGCGGACGTCTTGTCTGACGTTCCGGACGACATGGGCGATTGGGAAGAAGACATTGGACATGAAAAACAATGAAAGTGAAGCAGAATCGTAGGAAGATAGTGAAATACGTCCAAGTTGAATTCGGCGAACTCTACGGTTGCCAAATGATTCGGCTGAATCAGATGAAGAAGGCAGTGTACAGTGGTCAGACTCTGATTTATCGAGGACCAATAATAAATTTGAAGGATCAAATGGCTCTGAGCACTATGCGACTCAACTGCTGAGGTTATCAGTCGCCTAGAACTTAGAACTAATTAAACCTAACTAACCTAAGGACAGCACACAACACCCAGCCATCACGAGGCAGAGAAAATCCCTGACCCCGCCGGGATTCGAACCCGGGAACCCGGGCGTGGGAAGTGAGAACGCTACCGCACGACCACGAGCTGCGGGCAAATTTGAAGGATCCCCGGATCCAAACATATTTCACAAAGATACACAGAGCGTCGAGAATATCGTAGAATTATACCGGGTGATCAAAAAGTCAGTATAAATTTGAAAACTGAATAAATCACGGAATAATGTAGATAGAGAGGTACAAACTGACACACATGCTTGGAATGACATGGGGTTTTATTAGAACCAAAAAAATACAAAAGTTAAAAAAATGTCCGACAGATGCCGATTCATCTGATCAGAATAGCAATAATTAGCATAACAAAGTAAGATAAAGCGAAGTTGATGTTCTTTATAGAAAATGCTCTATATGTCCACCATCATTCCTCAACAATAGCTGCAGTCGAGGAATAATGTTGTGAACAGCACTGTAAAGCATGTCGGGAGCTATGGTGAGGCATTGGCGTCGGATGTTGTCTTTCAGCATCTCTAGAGATGTCGGTCGATCACGATACACTTGCGACTTCAGGCAACCGCGAAGCCAATAATCGCACGGACTGAGGTCTGGGGACCTGGGAGGCCTAGAATGACGAAAGTGGCGGCTGAGCACACGATCATCACCAAACAATGCGCGTGAGGCGTGAGGTCAGTCGTTTGACGGCGCGTTTCAAGGCGGGCCCGCCCGCTGCCGGCGCGCCGTAGGGCACGGAAGCTCGCACTGGGGCGTATCGCTTTCCAGTCGGGTGTGCCGCGGCCGTCCTCACAGGGGAAGTGAAGCGTCTCTCATAGCCTCTCCTTCCCAAGTGGCTCTTTCCGCCTTCCCGTGGTGCCAGATGTTAAGCTTGGCGTTCTGCCTTGCGACAAAAGGGAGAGCTGCGACCCAACCCGATGCGAAAGCGAAGGGTGCGTGGCACAGGGGGAGCTGTGTCAAGGGACCGAACACCAGTCCCTTTCTGTTCGCAGGGCACAGACCAGCAGGTGCTCTGCATGCCGGCGACCTCGTTTGTCGGCGTGGGATCGCGGCGCGAGTCGGCAAGGGTGCTTCGCCGCGCCCCTGGGTAACCGGGGCGTGTTCTGCCAAACCCAGGAGGTGGTGACATCGCCTGGGCTAGGTTAGATGGGCCCAGACCGCCGAACGACTGGGGGACCGACCCACCACCTGAGTAGGAGTGGGTCCTTGGCCTTCAGGTGGAAACTCGGGCTAGTAGGCGGCGAAGGGCGAGGGGTGCATCCGCCTCTCCGGAGTGCGGGGTGCACTTGCCGAGGAGCGTCGAGTGAAATCATCGACGACGAGGCCTTCGACGGGGACCAGTGCGCTGGCAACGGCGCGCTGAACCCTGCAGCTCTGGAGTGCCCTTGACCTAGGGGCGAGGTCGGTGGGCGAGCTGCAAGAGTCCCCCCCCATGCCAGAGGAGCCGGTCCGGGGCAAGAGACGGGCTCCCAATCCTTTTTTCGCTTGTCTACAATATGGCCGAGTCAGAGACAAGCGATTCATGTGCGCCTTCGAGGGCTTCTTTGCTTACTGTTCCCTCCCCATCAGGGGGCACGGGGCAGACCGAGGAAAGTATCAGTGACAGGCATGCCAGGATTACACAATACCTGGAAGCCAATGTGAAAAATGGCAAGATCAGCCAGGCTGCGATCTTGACGTTAAAAAATGAACTCGCCTCCTGGGCTATTGCTCATGCGAAGCTTGAGGGGCGGGTTGAAGAACTGCAGAAAGAGAATGAAAGGCTGCGCAAGCAGCCAATAAAGTCATGGGCCAATGTAGTCGCTCAAACGACACCTAAGAGCCAAACTACTAGAGATACAATTGTAAAAGTATCACAAAGACCAGATACTGCTGTCTTTTTGCGACCATTACCCGGTCAAGACACAAAGAAAGTGCAGGAGATATTCACAACAACGATTAATCCTGTAAAGGATAAAATTAAAGTCAACAAAGTAAAAGCCACAAAGAACGTTGTAATAGTTGATGTGGCAACAGTAGATGACCGAAACAAAATACTCAACAACCAAAAACTGTGCAAAGCCGTTAAATGTGAACCCCCGAAAAAGAGAAATCCGCTTGTAATTATGTATGACATACCGGTCACATTTGAAAATAATGAACTTCAAGAAACAATTCGTAATCAAAATTTTGACGATATAAGTGCTGAGGACTTCAAAAATGAATTTAAACTTAAATTCAAAACAGGGCCAAGAGACAAAGACGTTGTGCATCACGTAGCAGAAGTTTCTGGCCAGATGTGGAAAAAAATTAACCTCAATGGGTAAGATTTACATTGGCTTCCACGCCATAAATGTGCGGGACTTCTTGGTGGTACCTCGCTGCCATAATTGCGGAGATCTTGATCATGTACACAAGTACTGTGAGAGGAAGTCGGCTTGCTCCAGGTGTGGAGAAGAAAATCACATCAGAAAAAACTGCAAAAATCCGGCAATTTGTATCCCATGTATAAAGAGAGGCAAAAAGACTTGCAATGCCTCCGGTCGCAACTGCCCGACGTACAGGATGCTTGAGCAGAGGTTAATATCAAGAACTGATTATGGCTGAGCCAAATACAGCACCCAGGATGCCTAAAAGAAAATCCCCATGCAAGAGGAGAAGGGATGCGGCAAGGGCAGCCCAATTCAAACAATTTCTTGCAGCACTTGCAGAAGGAAGTGATGGTAGAAAGAAAATGAAAGATGCGTGCGTCCAAACGGACTCACAAGAACAAGTGGCAGCCCCCTCTCCCTACTGCTGGGGATCGCAAACGCCAGGAAATCAGGCAACTCGCGACAGGCGTCCTGTAACGGTGGGCCGACCGGCATTCGTTCAAGGGAGTCCTGTGCTGGAATTGCCGGTGCAGGTCAATACAGTTACTAGTACAAATACACAAATAAATAGCACCAATGTGAATACTGACTCGAGACAACCAAAAGCTGTGAGAACAGCGGTTGATCCGGTCAGAATATATCCCAATCTCGAGCATTCCCTACAATTATCCCGTCTGGAGGAGCCGGCTGTCCTAACCACCGCACTGCGACATCTAGTGCGGGTAGGACATAGATACGGGCGCAAGGTCACCTTCTCGGCCATGGAGGCTGTAGACAGGGTACAACTAAAGACAATGAATCTCCCCACTGACTTCGGTGCCCTGCGTGACCTAGTAAGAAAGGTGTTTGAGAGAAGAAATGAAACCTTTAATTTAGAGGAAATATATAATCAGTCTGTCCTATCCAATGGGAGAATAGCTTACAACTGGACAAAAACCTTCCCAGAATCATATGTGCACACATATTTCCCATAGTTACAGAAATAAAGATAGGACAGCTAAACGCACACAATAGTAGACTGGTCATGCAGGAACTTCGGAGAGTGGTGGAGGAGAAGAGTCTTGATGTGCTCTGTTTGCAGGAGCCATACTCTCTTGCGGGGAACATAGCCTACGCTGCCATGAGCTGGCAAGTAGTAAGTTTTGGAGACGACCCGAAAGCCACCATCATAATAATCAACAAGGCACTGCGGGCAACAGTGCTCTCACACCTCTCGGACGACCACTGCAATGTTATTGAACTGCAGTCACCAAATGGCGTCATATATTTAATAAATATGTACTTTCAGTACGGTACAGATATTGACCTGTACCTTGACCAACTTACGCAGGTGGCAACGGTGCTGAGGGGCAGAAAGGCAGTTGTGGTGGCGGACGTGAACGCCAAATCCCCCCTATGGCACAGTGGCACTCGAGATGAAAGGGGAAGCAAGCTGGAAGAGACTATTATGTCTCTACAACTCCTCATTGCCAACAGACCTGGAAACCCCCCCACCTACACAGGAGGGGGAGGGAATGGAACCAATATTGACATCACAATGATGACAGCCAATATCGCTGCCAATATACAAAACTGGACTGTTACTGACGGAGACACTACCAGCGATCACAACCTGATCACATTCACAATCACAGATCAGGAGCGCCACTGGGACATAGGGTGGGAGGTACAACTAAATTATAACAAGACCAATTGGGAGCGTCTCGCAGGAGAGTTTGACCCTCCGACATGGCCGGAAGATGACGATGACGTCAACAAACACGCCGAAGATCTGGTGGGCGCTCTTACCAGGGCGGTAAAGGCTGCTGTACCAACCAGGAGGAGAGCCGTTGCGGCTTCTCCATCACCGTGGTCTGCGGAACTAGGGCAGATGCGTCAGTCTGTCAGGAGGGCGAGGAGGTATTACCAGCGAAGTGTCGTCTGGGAAGAAAAACAAAGATGGCTGCAAACATACAGGGAAGCCAAAGAGCAGTTTCAGAAAGAACTGCGAACAGTCAGGCTGGAAAGCTGGAAAAAATATGTGCACAGCCAATTGGCTATTGATCCCTGGGGCACTCCTTACAAAATAGTAAGGGAAAAAATCAGGTCGCCAATGGTGCTCTCCACAATCAGGGATGGAAATCGGATGACTGGGTCTTGGCAGGAAACTGCTGAGGTCCTTCTCCACCAACTCCTCCCTGATGATGAAGAGGAAGAGGACACAGAAGAACAACGCCTAATTAGGCAGGCTCTGCAAGTAGACTATGAGAATAACATCATGGTGTACCCTTTCTCTGAAGAAGAAGTTGCAGCCCACATTAAATCGCTAAAGAAAGGAAAGGCCCCAGGACCAGACGGCATCATCGCGGAGGTGGTGCAGTACCTCGCTCCTCAACTAGTGACACCTTTAGCAAGAATTTACAATGAGGCCCTGCGCCTCAGAACATTCCCTAAAATCTGGAAGCAGGCCAACGTTGTAATCATCAAAAAGGGGCAAGAAAAAGACCCTAAAGAAGCTAAATCTTACAGACCCATCTGTCTGTTGGACCTGTTGGGCAAACTGCTGGAGAAGTTACTAGCTGACAGACTGACAGCACACCGAGTGCTGTGCGGGATGAGTGACAGGCAATTCGGTTTTCGGCAGGGGCGATCTGCGTGTGACGCAATTGCCCTCGCATCCGAGGTCTGTGGGTCGTCTCCGCACAAGTACATAGTTGGCATCATGGTGGATATCAGTGGCGCCTTTGACAACCTGTGGTGGCCTTCGCTCTTCTCCTGCCTGCGGGAGAAGGAGTGTCCAGGGCCGCTATACGGCTGTCTCAGGAGCTATTGTATGGAAAGAGAGGTCTGGCTATCGTCCCCTAGCGAGCGAATAGGCAAGAAGATCACGAAGGGGTGTCCACAGGGCTCTGTCCTGGGGCCACTCTTTTGGGACATAAATATGGAGCCTCTTCTGGAGAGCTTGGAAAACAGTGTGGACGTGCTAGAGGCGATAGCTTACGCTGACGACCTCCTTCTGCTGGTTGGCGGCCGAAGTCGCGAGGACCTCGAACCCAAAATCAATAGGACATTATCAATTCTCACGCAGTGGTGCCAGAACACGAAAATGACCATTGCGCCTAACAAGTCTACATACCTATTACTGAAAGGCCAATTGGCCAGAAATCCAACAGTAAGAATCGAGGGCTCACCAGTGATTCGGCGTCGTGAGGCCCGGTATTTAGGGGTTATAATCGATGAAAGGTGGAATTTCGCCAAACATATAGAAACAGCAACACAAAAATCACTCGAAGCTCTAAACAACTTAATCACAATAGGACACAGTAGATTCCATCTCCCACCAGAACTCATTAAGTTATATCACAATACCATTCTTGTCTCTATCATGGGTTACGGCTCCGGAGTGTGGGCACACAGGCTCACGAGGGTTGTGCCCGCTATGTCTGTGAGGAGGGTGCAACGCAACATGCTTTTGCGCTCCATCGGAGCGTACAGAACATCTCCGGGAGGGGCACTACTAGTACTTATGGGGGTGTGTCCCCTGGATATCAAAATCCGGGAACAGGCAGCCTGGTACTGGGTTAAAAGAGGAGATGTAGATAAGACTGAAAGTATCTTGGGAGTGCGGGTGGGGGACAAGTTTGCCATTAAGAGGAGAGGAGAAGAGTTATGGCAAGAACTCTGGGATGCTGACACAACAGGCCGAAGGACTTACCAGCTGCTCCCAAATATTAAAGAACGTTTCCAACTATCGCATTTCCAGCCAAGTAAGGGACTGTTGCACTTCCTCACAGGACATGGACCGTATCCGGCATATCTATGCCGATTCGGGAAAAGGGCTACCCCCTCGTGTGACTGCGGAGCTGAATGGGGTACTCCGGACCACGTGATCTATGAGTGCCCCATCTTCGATGATGTAGCCAGTGACCTAAGAAGCCAGTTGCCTCACAACAATACGTATCAATTAATCAGAGATCCCACCACATTCAACATAGTAAACCGCCTTGCCAGCGAGGTATCAGCAAAGGTCCTGCGGGAATATTTAAGGGAAAACACTTGAACAACCGGACATGACATAACTGAAGGCGACCCATCCCATTCCGCCGGGGCGTGGACTGGCCAATCGCCGTGACGGTAGGAATCCGCCACGCTCCGGAACAGGGGGAGGGAGCGCCAACACCCGGATTCGACAGTTGCGCACCGATCATGACTTAGCAATAGTTAGACCTTAAGTAGATAGTAGATAGAAAATCTTAACAGAACTTGCAGCGATCTTCAAAAGGCCAGCCCAGTGCCAGGGGCATGCTCACTGGGATTAGCTCAGTGGGCACGGCCACACAGTAGGTTTATACAAACATCTGGCACGCCTGTAACGCTGCAGGAGGTAGTCCCTAGATTAGTTAGCAAGAGTAAAAGTAGATCTTACCCAACAAAGAAACTAACTCTTATTTCCTGTAGCAAGTAAGCTTACTAACACTAGAATAGAAGTATAAATGCTGCTAATATTCAATAAAAATGTAATGTAGAGAATTAAGACCCACTAATGTATTAGGTGGTGGGTTAATATGTAAGAAATAATTTAATGGAAAAGAATTTTTTTTTTTTTTTTTTTTTTAAAAAAAAAAAAAAAAAAAAAAAAAAAAAAACAATGCGCGCAAGAGATCTTTCACGCGTCTAGCAATATGGGGTGGAGCGCCATCCTGCATTTTGGTTATAACAAAATCCCATCTCATTCCAAGCATGTGTGTCAATTTTTACCTCTCTATCTACATTATTTCGTGGTTTATTAAGTTTTCAAATTTACACTGACTTTTTAATCACCCGGTATATTGCGAATGATCTATTTGAATATATTAACAACGAAACCAACAAGTACTACAGTCAAAATTTCAATAGAAAGAACCTGGATTAAAAAAAATGCCAAATTTGTCGACGTTACGGGACCTGAACTTAGAAAATAGTTTGGGCTTGCTATCCTTATGGGAACTGCAAAAAAAGCAAGGATCGATGATTATTGGTCAACGAATCCGTTGACAGACACACCGATATAACGCAAAACGATGCCCCACAACCGATTCAGACAAATATTATCATTATTACATTTTTCCGACAGCAACAATAAACCGGATAATACCGTCCGGCTTGTCAAAGCGCATTTCATAATTGATTATTTTTCCAAAAAGTTTAAAGAAACGTTTAATCTAAGTCAAACCATCTCAATTGATGAAGGAATGATATCGTGGCGTGGACGATTAAATTTTAAAATTTACAATCCTTCAAAAATTACGAAATACGGCATACTCATTAGGATGCTGTGTGCTTCGATTACGGGATACATTTCCTCATTCAAGATGTATTCCGGCGCTGGACAGCCTTTAGCAAAAACAGTGATGGAACTATCAACACTTTCTGATGGAAAGTGGTATCACCTCTGCATGGATAATTATTATAACAGTGTAGAACTTGCAGAGAAATTGCTTGAAAGGAAAATTCGTGTTTGTGGAACGATACGGCAAAATAGAGGATTTCCGGAAAATTAAAGCTCACAAAAGTCAATGTGTTTGAAGCTTGTCATCAACGGAAAGGTGACAAGCGGCCGGCGACAAGCCAAGTAATCCGACTTAGCGATGCCGGCGACAAGCGAATAAATTTGTACGAGACGTGCGGACGGCAAAGTGTTAAGAACCATGCCTCGCCGTTTGTACTGTCGAGGGGACCACCACGAATGGTGATAACTTCAATGTAATTATTGTCTTTGAATAAAAGTTCCATTTCTGTTCGTCTCATTGCATATATCTTCAGTTATCTTCCGAACTATAGAGTAGCAGTCCTTTCTACGTACGGTCCAAATTCCTTCTAGTTAGCTACGTAGACGTGACACATCGTGGTTAAAATTTGCACTCCAGTGTACGCGAGAAAATACGATACTGGTGTTACTCATATTCTGTTATTGCAATCGATATTCGATTTTATAGAAATAAACAAGTACTTACTTTTCTCACTTTTCGTCGCTTTTGCTTATTACCTCCTGCCTTATCAACGCATCCTTCACGTACAGTCGTTGGAAGCAAATGGAAGGTGATTTTCTTTTCACAACTTGAACGTCGTCTTCGTTTCGTACTTGCAGCAGATCTTGTCAGTTTGCATAAATCTTGCCAAACATGATGAGTCTTATCGTATTCCAGAAACGATATAGGGTCACGATTAGTGACACTGGATAGTATAAAAAGAACTATTTGCTTGATGTACAGTGACAATTTTGTGTTTATTGCATTATAGCTCTGCGAACTCTGCTGACAGAAGTCTTCAGGATACTGAAGCATGGACTTCTGTCGACCTATGAGACCGAGTGAGGTGGCGTAGTGGTTACCACATTGGACTAGTGTTTGGGAGGACGACGGTTCGATCCGCGTCGGATTATCATTTAGGTTTCCCGTGTTTTCCCTAAATAGCTTAAGGGGGGGGGGGGGGTAGGACGTCGAAAATTTAAAAAAATAATTAGATTTTTCGAAAATATGCCTTTTTGTAGCGCACATTTTCTTGGATCGTTCGGTGTATAAAACATATATATTTCAGAGATTATGAGGCACGCTATTTGGTCTCAAGTGTACCAAGATACAGCGCCACACCCATCTGCACAGCATTCTTCTGTCATACGTAAGTGAAGAATATCATCACAGGAATTCTCTACCAACTGCTGTAATGGAAACCATCAAACCTATATTCAGGGACGTTAGAAACGAAAACTTATTGAAGAAATGTCTTCATGGCGGCACCCAAAACCCAAATGAAAGTTTTATCCAATGTGTGTGGGAAAGATTGCCAAAAACCATTTTTGTGGGAAGAAATGCACTTGCTATTGGCGTTTATGATGCAGTTTCATGTTTTAATGGTGGTGTGCAAAGCAGGAAATATGTTTTAGAGAAAATTGGAACCAAGCCTGGAGTGAACTACATCATAGCTTTGTATGCGATATACAGAGAGCGTGTAGTGAAAGTAGATAAATCATTTTTGGAGGTGATAAAAGTCAAGAAGAGTGCATCATAGAAACGGGAAAAGGAAGAAAACTGATTTACAAAATTAAAAAGAACCTGCTTATGGTGCTGGAAAGATCTAAAAGAATGCCAAATACAAGCAGAAACTTTAACTGCCATTTTCTGCAAAACACAAATTTCTGTACTTAGGTACATGTAATATCCAATATTAGTATCTTATTATTTTCAAACTTGGTATGCTTATTAAACACAAACTCCTTAATGCAAAACTCTAAAATTTTCTAAATCTACACTCCTGGAAATGGAAAAAAGAACACATTGACACCGGTGTGTCAGACCCACCATACTTGCTCTGGACACTGCGAGAGGGCTGTACAAGCAATGATCACACGCACGGCACAGCGGACACACCAGGAACCGCGGTGTTGGCCGTCGAATGGCGCTAGCTGCGCAGCATTTGTGCACCGCCGCCGTCAGTGTCAGCCAGTTTGCCGTGGCATACGGAGCTCCATCGCAGTCTTTAACACTGGTAGCATGCCGCGACAGCGTGGACGTGAACCGTATGTGCAGTTGACGGACTTTGAGCGAGGGCGTATAGTGGGCATGCGGGAGGCCGGGTGGACGTACCGCCGAATTGCTCAACACGTGGGGCGTGAGGTCTCCACAGCACATCGATGTTGTCGCCAGTGGTCGGCGGAAGGTGCACGTGCCCGTCGACCTGGGACCGGACCGCAGCGACGCACGGATGCACGCCAAGACCGTAGGATCCTACGCAGTGCCGTAGGGGACCGCACCGCCACTTCCCAGCAAATTAGGGACACTGTTGCTCCTGGGGTATCGGCGAGGACCATTCGCAACCGTCTCCATGAAGCTGGGCTACGGTCCCGCACACCGTTAGGCCGTCTTCCGCTCACGCCCCAACATCGTGCAGCCCGCCTCCAGTGGTGTCGCGACAGGCGTGAATGGAGGGACGAATGGAGACGTGTCGTCTTCAGCGATGAGAGTCGCTTCTGCCTTGGTGCCAATGATGGTCGTATGCGTGTTTGGCGCCGTGCAGGTGAGCGCCACAATCAGGACTGCATACGACCGAGGCACACAGGGCCAACACCCGGCATCATGGTGTGGGGAGCGATCTCCTACACTGGCCGTACACCACTGGTGATCGTCGAGGGGACACTGAATAGTGCACGGTACATCCAAACCGTCATCGAACCCATCGTTCTACCATTCCTAGACCGGCAAGGGAACTTGCTGTTCCAACAGGACAATGCACGTCCGCATGTATCCCGTGCCACCCAACGTGCTCTAGAAGGTGTAAGTCAACTACCCTGGCCAGCAAGATCTCCGGATCTGTCCCCCATTGAGCATGTTTGGGACTGGATGAAGCGTCGTCTCACGCGGTCTGCACGTCCAGCACGAATGCTGGTCCAACTGAGGCGCCAGGTGGAAATGGCATGGCAAGCCGTTCCACAGGACTACATCCAGCATCTCTACGATCGTCTCCATGGGAGAATAGCAGCCTGCATTGCTGCGAGAGGTGGATATACACTGTACTAGCCCCGACATTGTGCATGCTCTGTTGCCTGTGTCTATGTGCCTGTGGTTCTGTCAGTGTGATCATGTGATGTATCTGACCCCAGGAATGTGTCAATAAAGTTTCCCCTTCCTGGGACAATGAATTCACGGTGTTCTTATTTCAATTTCCAGGAGTGTATTTAAAACTGTGATAAAAATTGAGATAATTAACTATTAAATTTGCATTTTTTCTAAAGATGAAGTTTAAAACGTAACAGCTCATTCATTTTACATAAATTAAATAAATTCTAGGGTTTCACACACCTGTAAGTATCTTTTGTATGCTGTGCAAAATTCATCGAAGAATCTTTCTTACTTATGAAGAAAAGTGTACCTATAGCAACAAATGCAGCCAGTAGTAAGTAAAAAAATGATGCCATTTCACTTGTAAAAAAAATTGTTTTCTGATGTTTTTGGACTTCCAAAGTTATGAGTGTGAATTCGGAATCCTTCCTTGTTATGCTGGCAAAGTTTTAGGAATTTATTTATAAAAATATAGCCAGTGGAAATTAAAATGTGCTGTGGTGCCTCTCCTGCTACAAGTCTGCCCGTTTCACGTCCTACCCCGCTTAGGCAAATGCCAAGATGCTTTCTTTGAAAAAGGCACGACCAATTTCCTTCCCCAGCCTGTCTAATCCGAGCTTGTGCTTCGTCTCTCTTGACCTCGCTGTTGACGAGATGTTAAAATATAACCTTCCTTCGATCTGTAAGTGCATCCAACACACGGAGGTTTAGAAGAGTGAGAGGGTAAATTGTATAGTGTTAGAAATGAGACTTAGAACGGATTGATCGGAAACACAGTGTACATACATCTGAAAATTTAAAAAAAATCTTTGTCAGGAAGTTGATTACATGCTATCAAAGGCATGCAACGCCCTCCTGTTGCTCCTCCCACTCACCCCCCACCCCTACACGCCACCACGGGAGTCACCTGGGATGGGAGCGAGACAGGCATCGACGGCGAACAAGCTTGACAGCTTGATTGATTGTCGGCTAGAAAATAAGTACACAGATAGTGATTTCTTTGGCGGATGGCGGCTCCAATATTTTAGGGAAAAAAGTTTCGAACTCCAGCTCAGGGTCTAAGGACGTCGTCTTCAAAGTGGGTTGCTTCCAATAAATCATGCCACACTAAAGGAAAACCTTTTTTCAGATTCGGAGAGGTGTTTGGCATCGATTTTAACATAGCGACTGTTACTGTTCTCAGCACGCATTAATGTGCGCCTCTGACATTTTTCTGTGTAGTAATTTATCACCAGTGATGTTTGATAACATTTCTAACAAACATTAATAACGTGCGCGTATTTTAGCGTTTTGCACCTCATCTATATTTAGGGCGAAAGATATGGGAATAACTTTTGACGTTTGTGAACTTGCATTCTGCTTTTGCTTCATTTATTACGCTCAGAACACTTAAAAGTCGTGTGAATGTCAGAAGTGGCAAGCAAGTAAGATAAATTTATAAGAAACACGAAGATGGAATAGTGTTGTCTTTCACAAGGTAAACATCAGCACCGTTTTATTTAATTAACTGCCTTTACAGTTTCTGTGTTTACACAATGGTTTAAGAAATAAGCTGCTCGCTTCTTGTGTCCACAAAAAGAGGCTAATTGGCCTAGAAGTTAGGCCTGTGGAAGTTGACATTAATCTCAGCGCGAATTCTCGCTTCAGGGTTTAGAGCTCTCTAACTTCCCAGCCGAAGTTAGGAAGTGAGCTTTTAGGTTGACGCAGTGCGTCACGTTACGGAAAAGAATTTTATGAATGAGACCTTAAAAACAGGATAAATTGTGACACCTAAAAGAAATGGGTGCCTCTTAGATCAATACCGAAAGGATGTGATCAATTATTTCGATCTGTGACAGAGAACAGATTTCAAGAGAGAAACATTGTAATTTTGTTTTACTTATTTATTTTCTCCAGGTAACTGTGGCGAACTATTCTACAAAACATGCTTTTCCTTTCTTCGTGTATCGGGTTTAGTGACTTACAAAAAATAGTTCAAATGGCTCTGAGCACTATGGGACTTCTATGGTCATCAGTCCCCTAGAACTTGGAACTACGTAAACCTATCTAACCTAAGGACAGCACACAACACCCAGTCATCACGAGGCAGAGAAAATCCCTGACCCCGCCGGGAATCGGACCCGGGAACCTGGGTGCGTGAAGCGAGAACGCTACCGCACGACCACGAGCTGCGGACTTAGTGACTTAGCTCATGGGAACGTACACTTCTAGCCTTACGATATTGCAGTGCCTGTGTTGTTCTGATTACGATGCAAAGTTCCTTTGGATACCGGGCAAAGTGACTTTCAAATACAACGTCTGACCTGTAAGGGAACAGACATAATGGATGTACCAGTACGGGTCGTAGACGCATGGTTGACGACATATGGAGACTTAGGTCTAGCTATGAGCCGTACACGGATAGCCAAATCGTAAGACGAGCACTCGCAATAAGCGCGAAATTCTGATTCGCGTCCCGGTCTGGCATAAAATTTCATTGTCATCATTCTATTCTGCAGCCAATGGTTGTCCCAATTCGCAACTGAAAATTCATTTAATGTGCATCTAGTGTTGGTTTAAAGCAAAATATCGAAGAAAAGTGTTTACGTAACGAAAGGAAAGTGAGAACTCTGATTCGTTGCTGGCTGTGTATTTAGTTCGGTATGAACAGAGTACGCACAAATAGTCCGACTCAGACTGAAGTCATAATGGAGTACATAAGAAAGCATGCATAGTGTAGATACTAATTTTTTACTTCGATGATACTGCGACACTTAGTTCCAGCAAGCGTAGGTTCTTAAATTGAACTTCAGTTGGAACATGTCCATTTGACTTAACTTTGTACCATCAGCAGCGCCCCAGTTGTAGAAAAGAGAGGCACTTAGCACCTCTATTACGTTCGTGTATATCATTTTGTTTAGTAGTTTTCTGACGTACGTCTGAGTAGAAGCGAACACTTGATGGTTATTTATGTGATTTCAGTAGTATTATTTATTTTGTAGTTAAACTCTGTGCATTTTGTGATCAATAGCTTACAGTGAGGTAATTTTATAGTGCACATTTTAATTCTAGTTTTCTGGTGGCTCTTGTTTATACTTCGTGTGTATCGTAATTGTAGTAGTTTCACAGCTGTATACACTACTAGCCATTAAAATGGCTACACCACGAAGATGACGTGCTACAAACCTGAAATTTAACCGACAGGAAGAAGATGCTGTGATATGCAAACGATTAGCTTTTCAGAGCATTCACACAAGGTTGGCGCCGGTGGCGATACCTACAACGTGCTGACATGAGGAAAGTTTCCAACCCATTTCTCATACACAAACAGCAGTTCACCGGCGTTGCCAGGTAAAACGTTGTTGTGATGCCTCGTGTAAGGAGGAGAAATACGTGCCATCACGTTTCTGACTTCGATAAAGGTCGGATTGTAGCCTTTCGCGGTTGCGTTTTATCGTATCACGACATTGCTGCTCGCGTTGGTCGAGATCCAATGACTGTTAGCAGAATATGGAATCGGTGGGTTCAGGAGGGTAATACGGAACGCCGTGTTGGATCCCAACGGCATCGTATCAGTAGCTGTCGAGATGACAGGCATCTTATCGCGATCCCTGAGTCAACAGATGGGGACGTTTGCAAGACAACAACCATCTGCACGAACAGTTCGACGACGTTTGCGGCAGCATGGACTATCAGCTTGGAGACCACGCTGCGGCTACCCTTGACGCTGCATCACAGACAGGATCGCCTGCGTTGGTGTACTCAACGACGAACCTGAGTGCACGAACGGCATAAGCTAATTTTTTCGGATGAATCCAGGTTTTGTTTCAGCATCATGATGGTCGCATCCGTGTTTGGCGACATCGCGGTGAAGGCACATTGGAAGCGTGTATTCGTCATCGCCATACTGGCGTATCAACCGGCGTGATGGTATGGGGTGCCATTGATTACACGTCTCGGTCACCTCTTGTTCGCACTGGCGGCACTTTGAACAGTGGACGCTACACTTCAAATGTGTTACGACCCGTGACTCTACCCTTCATTTGATCCCTGAGAAACCCTACATTTCAGCAGGATAATGCACGACCGCTTGTTGCAGGTCCTGTACGGGCCTTTCTGGATACAGGAAATGTTCGACTGCTGCCCTGGCCAGCACATTCTCCAGATCTCTCACCAACTGAAAATGTCTGGTCAATGGTGGCCGAGCAACTGGCTCGTCACAATACGCCAGTCACTACTCTTGATGAACTGTGGTATCGTGTTGAAGCTGCACGGGCAGCTGTACCTGTACATGCCATCCAAGCTCTGTTTGACTCAATGCCCAGGCGTATCAAGGCCGTTATTACGGCCAGAGGTGGTTATTCTGGGTACTGATTTCTCAGGATCTATGCAACCAAATTGCGTGAAAATGTAATCTCATGTCAGTTCTAGTATATTATATTTGTCCAATGGATACGCGTTTATCGTCTACATTTCTTCTTGGTGTAGCAATATTAATGGCCAGTAGTGTAGTTCAGTATGCACAAAATACGTACAAATAGTCTGACTCGAACTGCGGTCATTATGGAGTGTATAAGGAAGCATGCATAAGGTAGACACTAATTTTTTACTTCGATGCTACTGTGGCACTTAGTTCCAGCAAGTGTAGGTTCTTAAATTGAACTTCATAAATACGGAAATGAATTGAGCGGTTGGAACATGTCCCTTTGACTTAACTTTGTACCATCAGCAGAGCTTCAGTTGTAGAACAGACAGACGCTTAGCACATCCATTATGTTCGTATATATAATTTTCTTCAGTAGTTTTCTGACATACTTCTGAGTAGAAGCGAGCTCTTGCTGGTTATTTATGTGTGTTCAGTAGTATTATTTATTTTGTTGTTAAACTCTGTGCATTTTGTGATCGTTAACTTAGGGTGAGGTAGTTTTACAGTGCACATTTTAATGCTAGTTTCCTGATTGTTCTTATTTATACTTCGTGTGCATCGTAAATGTAGTGGTTTCACAGCCGTATAAATTCACATGTTACCGGTTGTTCGTTCACAATTACTCCTTGTTTTTTTTCATTATTTTATGTGGTTTTTACGAGGTGGGAGGTAGATACAGATTGTTCTTGTTGGGTGCGGAGGAGAGGTGAATTGAGCGCTGTCTGGAAACAGATGGAAGCTGTGTTGGCCAGGGTTGACAGGCATCAGGCTGCTGTTCTAGACTCCAGGATGTGGCGTCACCACAAAGGCGAGAGTAGCTACACCCTTGGTGTCTCTGGAATCCCCTGGAAACTCCGATGGTACTGAGTGTTTCATTGCCCAACAAATCACCAGTTTGACCTGCTGAACGGCTGATAGTGATGGGTTTGTGTATCTCTGGGTGGAGAACGAATGTATGAAACTGACCGCACGGCTATAGCCTCTGACGTTGGCTACAGGTACCATGTGTGTTGATAACACCTGTGAGCCTGCGGGGTATGCCACATCTTATGGGCTGGTAGCCAGTTTCCCTCATATGTCAGACAAGCATAGGGAATATGCTTCTTGGTCATTGGTCATTAGATGAGTAATAGAGCCCATCAAGGAAATAACTGTCACATTGGGAAAGGAGGCCCATGAGCATTCAATATGATAGCCGGAATGTCTCGTCCAAGACATAAAGGAGACTCTACCGGCTCACTGGCTGTAGCTGTCTGCACGAATGACGCTTGCCGCTTGGGTTCTGAGGCCATCCTTGGTTCCTTTACACCAGGGATGCCCCAGAATTCCGCACATCAGCCGCGCCCTGGCACGGATGTCCCATAGCGCTCAGCGTAGCTGCATACTACCCTCCCCTCCCCCCTTCTTAAACCATGCCAAGGCACGCAGTGAGGCAAAGTTGGAAACTGCAAACGCGCCATATTTCGATGGCAATGCAGATGCACTGCGTCAGACTTCGTTTTATATTTTACGTTTCTCAACAATATAGATGACAAAAAAAAACAAATTTTCAGTATTATTTAGTTATTTTTGGTGCACTGAAGACAGCCAAAAGTGGACAATTTCACAGGTTTTCGCAGTCAGGTTGCCACATAATCGTGGCTATTTAGTTGCACAATGGCCAAAAGAACTTTCACATACATATGTTGAGTCACATATTACAGCACTTTAGCAACCTCATAGTGGAAACATGGCAACTCTAACTCGGGAAAATAAAGTAGATGTCGTCGATGATTTTAACATAAAAAGATTTACTTTTAAAATGGGAATTACACTGGAGATCAATCGGTTGCATTAGCATATACACGGAACGCTTTCAACTAAAACGGCAAAAGGTCTCGAAAACAGATGTCCTCAAAACATTTAGAAACATTTGAAGGCCACAACAAATTCTTAAAAGCTCCCGTTTTCTTTAATGGTAGTGAGCTTAGAGAAATGGACAGTGTTATTTTTATCAGAATTGTCCTTTCCATAAAACGAATTTCTTTTTAATTGCATCCGCAGCCAATCAGAAATTATTTGAAACTTCCTGGCAGATTAAAACTGTGTGCCGGACCGAGACTCGAACTCGGGACCTTTGCCTTTCGCTGGCAAGAGCACTTGTCCGCTAAAGCACTTGCCCGCTATAGGCTCGGTCCGGCACACAGTTTTAATCTGCCAGGAAGTTTCATATCAGCGCACACTCCGATGCGGGGTGAAAATCTCATTCTGGAAACATCCCCCAGGCTGTGGCTAAGCCATGTCTCCGCAATATCCTTTCTTTCAGGAGTGCTAGTTCTGCATGGTTCGCAGGAGAGCTTCTGTAAAGTTCGGGAGGTAGGAGACGAGGTACTGGCAGAAGTAAAGCTCTGAGGACGGGGCCTGAGTCGTGCCTGAGTACTTCAGGTAGTAGAGCACTTGTCCGCGAAAGGCAAAGGTCCCGAGTTCGAGTCTCGGTCCGGCACACAGTTTTAATCTGACAGGAAATTTCATATCAGCGCACACTCTGCTGTAGAGTGAAAATCTCATTCTGCATAAATTAGTTGTTTCTCACCTTGCAGTGTTTAAAGTGGGCAGTGTGCAGTCAAGTCCCCTTAAAATGCGAGTTCTGCAATCAATTCTGGATGTTCTAATTTTCGTTCTCGCACTGCTTTTTAATTCATTAAGTCCAAAAATCGTTCCAGCCACGCGTTCTGAATTTAATCCCGTACTTTGCTGTAAGGACTATTCTTTCGTTTCTATCGAAAACTATTGCAGTTGCCAGTGAATTAATGTATGCGACTTCAGAAATTTTACTGTTCGTGCCACCAATTTCTTCATATGCTCCACGTCTGCAAATTTAGCACGAAGTCCTTCTTAAGGTACAGAACAATGGATCCCATCTAGTGATCATTGTAATTTTTTGCTCTTTCATTATCAACTAAATCATTAATTTTTTTCGGGTTAGCATTGTAATGTAATTTCAAACAAATGTGCAGTGGCCGTCGATTTTACGACACCATAATAGATATTGAGGCTTGTCATCCCTATCTTCTGTCACTACTATTCAGTTTTAAAAGGCTTATGATGATAGATCGCTAGACTGCCTCTTTTTGTGCTAACAGATACTGGATCTGTGAAAGTGCTTCATATCACGAACAAACAGCGAGGGATAAAAACCGCTGACACTACGATTCTGCCGAATTGAAGAGAGTTCTACCGCCTGAAAAATACCACACCCCAATACTAATTGAAATATGGCGTACTGAGTACTTCCTAGAAGGACAGAGAGAAGCCGACACAGGCCGAGATTCGGGCACGCGGAAAGGTTTACTGTTTGCCAAACTGCGATCACTACCTCAGCAAACAGGTCGACTACACACGATGAGGTGTGTTATAAACAGGTCGACAGAGCGCGAATGTTTTCTTTGCTACTTGGTAATGTTTACACTGAATTGTTAACAGCACTGTTATCAATAGTCACTTTCTCCGAGTGTGACAGTTCCTACTCCTCGTAGGTGACTAGTACGTCAGAAACGTTCCGTATCGTTCCAGTGGAGCATATGGCAAATGAGAAAGGCCATACATTAATTTTTGTTGGACGAGACACATTTTGGAAAGACAGAAAAACACAGCGTGGAGTATCGTAAGGTGCACAGTAACAACAAGTAAGTCTTACATGCACTTAAATGATTCATCAACCCACATTCTGTTTACCAATGAAGTCAGTGATAACCATGAAGCCATTTATAACTTAATCAGGCATACAACTTCCAATAGTGTAAAACGGAAAGCTGTTACTGAATTATGCGAAACACATTTGAAATTAATTCGTAAAAAAATTTACCTCCGATGGACTCCATATTTCCAGCCAAGATGTTAGTAATATTAAAAAATGTATCTATCGGGTCAGATGGTCTATTTTGCCGCCATTTTCGAAAACGTTAAACGAAGTTCAAAGAGTTTTGTAGGCTATGTCTTTTTTAAATATAAGAAAAAGGAAATATGCTTCTCATCAGCAGCTCTGACTTTAATATTGCGTGCTTTTCAACTAAAAGTAATTTGTGAGTGCTTTGTGACATTGACTAAATTTTTGTTGACGGTACCTTCGACTACCTCTGCAATATTTTGATCGGTTCTTACGAGTCATGTTTCAAACAATGCTCAGTGCATCCTCATGGTATTTTGTTTGTTGCCTAATAAAACAACATTTACGTACGAAAAGTATTAACTTTAATCGGAAATGGCGGTGACGAAATGAATATTAAATTTCAACCATCAATCATCGTGTCCAATTTTGAAGCAGGTATATACAAAGCAGTTAGTTGGTGTGGCTTTTTCATCAGTAGGATGGTGTACATTTTATTTGACGCAGACCTGGATGAGGAAAATTCAGCGTTAGTGCTATCTTCCGATTGTAAACAAAATAACATTGGTGTAGATAAATAGTTACCCTGGATGTCTGATTTGGCTTTCCTCCCTCCTGAAGAAGTTGTGGGTGCTCTTGTTGAACATTTAATGTGCGTTAAGCCGCAGAGTGAAAACATTACATATTTTTCTGATTATTTGGCAACGCAATTCATAGATTGATTGGCGACTCCATGGAGTGCTGTGTGCACAACGACCATGTATGTTAAATTGAAAGGAAGGTGAGCGTCGGCCGTAAGACATGTAATAAAATTATCTCCTTCATATGAGTATCCAAAACCGTTTGCATGACAGTTTTCATTTCTGTTCTATGAACTATAAATATATGATGGGTTCTGACCCAGTGCTTGTGCAAAAGGGTACAACTAGAGTGAGATGTATTTTTTTGAGACAAAGCTTTTATACTTTAAAGAGTACACTGTTTCCCTATACTCAAGTTCTGTTTGTATCATATGAGAAATTTTTCTATAAATAATAGGTGCGATAGTGGAGGTATCTACTAAGCTAGCGTATTTCGTACACTTGTCTCTAACCAATATATAATTAATTCTTTGCAATTTGTAACAGTAGTTTTCACTCACGAGGGCGCTAAACGTACTCTGCATCCACAATGTGCTTTTAAAACATTCTGCTTTCACAATTACGATAATTTTTTAAATTTATATAAAGTGTTCACATGTCCCAACGGGACGAATGAGACGTGTGTATCATCACGTCGTTAAATACGATAGAAAATTGTTAGTCTGCACCCTATAAAAAAATTACAACACGTAATGTTTCATGGCATTTTGACCTGCTATATTGTCACATACATTGTATAATTACCACTAGTTATGTGTTTGACATCTTGGTTTCAATGTAATATTTTACGTAAATTAAGAACTTTATATCTCTGACTCCCTACGCCAGATGGCGGTTACTGTGTTATAACAAATTCTGTTATATTTGATGTCATGTTGTTGTTGTTGTGGTCTTCAGTCCTGAGACTGGTTTGATGCAGCTCTCCATGCTACTCTATCCTGTGCAAGCTTCTTCATCTCCCAGCACCTACTGCAACCTACATCCTTTCGAATCTGCTTAGTGTATTCATCTCTTGGTCTCCCCCTACGATTTTTACCCTCCACGCTGCCCTCCAATACTAAATTGTTGATCCCTTGATGCCTCAGAACATGTCCTACCAACCGATCCCGTCTTCTAATCAAGTTGTGCCACAAACTTCTCTTCTCCCCAGTCCTATTCAATACTTCCTCATTAATTATGTGATCTATCCATCTAATCTTCAGCATTCTTCTGTATCACCACATTTCGAAAGCTTCTATTCTCTTCTTGTCCAAACTATTTATCGTCTATGTTTCACTTCCATACATGGTCACACTCCACACAAATACTTTCAGAAATGACTTCCTGACACTTAAATCTATATTCGATGTTAACAAATTTCTCTTCTTCAGAAACGCTTTCCTTGCCATTGCCAGTCTACATTTTATATCCTCTCTACTTCGACCATCATCAGTTATTTTGCTCCCCAAATAGCAAAACTCCTTTACTACTTTAAGTGTCTCATTTCCTAATCTAATTCCCTCAGCAGCACCGGACTTAATTCGACTACATTCCATTATCCTTGTTTTGCTTCTGTTGACGTTCATCTTATATCCTCCTTTCAAAACACTATCCATTCCGTTCAACTGCTCTTCCAAGTCCTTTGCTGTCTCTGACAGAATTACAATGTCATCGGCAAACCTCAAAGTTTTTATTACTTCTCCATGGATTTTAATACCTACTCCGAATTTTTCTTTTGTTTCCTTCACTGCTTGCTCAATATAAAGATTGAATAGCATCGGGGATAGGCTACAGCCCTGTCTCACTCCCTTCCCAACCACTGCTTCCCTTTCATGTCCCTCGACTCTTATAACTGCCATCTGGTTTCTGTACAAATTGTAAATATCTTTTCGCTCCCTGTATTTTACCCCTGCCACCTTCAGAATTTGAAAGAGATTATTCCAGTCAACATTGTCAAACGCTTTCTCTAAGTCTACAAATGCTAGAAACGTAGGTTTGCCTTTCCTTAATCTTTCTTCTAAGATAAGTCGTAGGGTCAGTATTGCCTCACGTGTTCCAATATTTCTACGGAATCCAAACTGATCTTCGCCGAGGTCGGCTTCTACCAGTTTTTCCATTCGTCTGTAAAGAATTCGCGATAGTATTTTGCAGCTGTGGCTTATTAAACTGATTGTTCGGTAATTTTCAAATCTGTCAACACCTGCTTTCTTTGGGATTGGAATTATTATATTCTTCTTGAAGTCTGAGGATATTTCGCCTGTCTCATACATCTTGCTCATCAGATGGTAGAGTTTCGTCGGGACTGGTCTGCTGTATAGGTGAATGTATACAGCTGCTTCAGTTATTGTGATCGTTTCTCAGTTTTGGTTGCTGATAACGTGATACCAGCGCTTATGAGTTTAATATGTACATCACAGGTATGTTCTTTCCAACAATTGGTTTATGCTCAGGTGTATTTGTGGTTTTTGTTTTTTATTCACTGATCGCTACGTGAATTTTTTAACTTCCAGCGCAGAAGATGATCACTATGTGATTGAAAATCGATTTTGCTATCAATAAACCATCAATATTACGGTCAATGCTCGTGAGGCATTTCACAGGATTTTCCGCCTTGATTTTCAAAATGTACATCCACACATATACGTAATTTTGTTGACGCAGTCATTCAAACTCAGTCAACCACCTACATTAAAATGAATGACACAGATAGGCCTCGCCGATCTAACGATACATGTGGAAAAAATGTGCAGTATATATAAGGAATTGATTTTAAAGTACAGATATGGAACTGTGATAAGGTTGAATTTTTTTAAAAGTGTTTCGTATGGAGCGAGGATTTAGGTTGGGCGGTAAGCATCTAGGTCACGCAAATATTTAACAGAACTAAACATTATCTTTATTGATCCTTGAGAATATTTAATACACCCAGCGCAAGTGAACCAATGAACAAAGAGGACAACATCTCATTATCAAATTTAGCATTTCATAACAGGAAGAACACTTCAAATTTAACAAGTTTGTTTGTGTTGCCTTTTTCCGCAGCAAGCGCAGAAATATTTGCTTTGTAAATAAAAACCGCCTTTTCCTTCTGCGCTGTATTTTATTCCTCCCAGACGCGTTTCGCCTTTTTTATTTTAAGATATCTTCAATGGGCTCTAGAATGATACAGTTTTGTTTTGGTATGTGTTATTTGTAGATTATAAAACAGTCCATATCTCGTTTATTATGTAAATAAGTGGTTACTAACAGTTCTACGAGGTTTTGGTTGGCATCTGTGTTTCCTCCATCTGCTCACAAGCTGGACGTCGTTCTAGAGCTCATTTATGAAAAACAAGCACTTCCTTCTCACAATTTTCATATTGTCTGCCCCTAATTGTTGTGTCGCTCTATTAGTCTTCTTTATTTAGTTGTAGATATTTGATCGAAAATTATAATTAAAAGACATAACGACCGTGAGTTTACTATGTGACTCATCCCATTTGGTTTGCTTATGTACGTGTTGCCAAACTAACGAAGTATATGCTACAAACTATTCTCTCTCTCTCTCTCTCTCTCTCTCTCTCTCTCTCTCTCTCTCTCTGTGTGTGTGTGTGTGTGTGTGTGTGTGTGTGTGTATGTGCGTGTGTGCCGTGTATCTGACCATTCAAAAGGGCTTTGAGTTCCTGTATGTGGTGTGGTACTTTTCTTGCAAGGTTAGGAGCTGTTCTCATTGTTGATTCTAATTATTTTCATGTCCGCTCCTGGTAGCTGAGTGGTCAGCGAAACGGAATGTCACACCTAACGGCCTGGGTTCGATTCCTGGCTGGGTTGGAGATTATCTCCACTCAGGGACTGGGTGTTGTGGTGTCCTTATCATTACAGGAGAGAAAACAGCAGTGTCAACATTGATTTACAAGACAACTAGCAGAAAAAAAATCCATATTACAATAACCAACATGAAAACACAATAACATAAAAACAACACAAACACAGAATCTGTATCACTCAGAAAACTTAGGAAAAAACGTCAAAATAAAAATGTGATCATTCCAAAATAAGACAAGGGGAACACAGTAGAGCTTGCAGTCAGAGAGCAATACAATGAAAAAACAAGAATTCGTCTCACAAAATAACATTACAAAATTAAAACCAGAGCCAACAAACACATTCCAGAGAAAAGTAAAAAATGCTCTGAAAAATATAGGCATCAACCAAAGATCCACAAATGAAATCTTCCTGTGAGGCCAATACTGGATTTCAGAAAAACCCCCACTTACAAACTTGCAGCATACGTGTTAAAATTACTGTCTGAAAATTTCAAAGTACTAGAAGAGAGAACTATCAAAAACACTACACAGCTAATACAACAAATAAAAGATATAAAAATCCCAGACACAGAAGCAATCCTCTCATGTGATGTAGAAAGCATGTATTCCAACATATCAGTACCAGGAACAACAGACATCATAGATAACACCCCGAAAACAAATAGTCTCCCCGTTGAACAAATTAATCAAATACTCAAATTAATAAAGCTCATAACAGAGCAAAATTACTCCCAATTCAATAACAAATTTTAGTTACAAGAAGATGGAGTACCAGTGGGGTTCTTAGTTTCAGGAGCCTTAACAAATATTTTTACAAACCACACCGAATAGATCATTTTCACAGAAATAGTAGCAAAAAAAAAAGAAAAAAACATATTGTATTGGTTCAGGTAAATGGATGACAACCTCTGTCTAATAGAAGAACTACATTCGAAACTGAAAAATTACATACTGACATCAACAAGGTACATAAAAATATAAATTCACAACTGAAAGAGAACAGAATAACCAAATTAACTTTCTGACTACAAAAATCAAAAAATAAAACGATAAGCATGAGTTTGAAATTTACAGTAAACCCGCAGCAACTGACATTATCATTCCCCAATCCTCAATCCACCCTCACTGAGAAAAACAAGCAGCACTTTGATGCATGCTCCATAGAGTTAACACAGTATCCTCAACAAAGAAAGCTACCATAATGAACTTGGCATAATAATACAGATAGTCAAAAATAACGGTTACGGTGGTAATACAGTCACAAAGCTAAACGACAGAACTAAAAGTAAAATAAATGTAGAAAACACAAAACCACACACAACAACACAACAGAACGTAACACAATCACAAACACTCAGTACCATAACCATTATGTAGAATAATCAGGAAACTACAGGATGTTAAAAAAGTGTCGAATACTTTCAGAGGTGATAGTACTCATCGAAACAAGAAAAATAAGTCCAATAAACGGGGTTCCAAAAATACGTACTTTCTGTGATAAACACGTGTTTACATGAGGTGTTCAGCGTAGCTCCCATTCAGGACGACGCACCCCTCTGCCCTCTGGAATAAGGAATGATGCACCCTTTGAAGTACACCTGATTGTTGTTGTGCCTGCTGGCATGCAATGAAGACGTGACCCTGTAGTCTCCACACACTGTTCATTGGTGTGGCGTGGACCAATTCCTTCAAGTATCCCCATAATAAAAATTCTACGGGATTGAGGTCTGGGGAACGAGCAGGCCAAGATGTAGGACCCCCACAACCAACCCAGCAGTCCTGAATGGTCTGTGTCAGATGTTCGGAGGCATTGTGATGAAAGTTCACTGGTGCGCCATCATGCATGAACCACACATGAATTCGTTGCTGCAATAGCACAGCCTCCAGCAGGGTACGCAATACATTAATGACAAAGTCCAGATAATGCTCCCCAGTTAACTTCTGTGGTGACATGTATGGCCCTATTAATCTATCGCCAAGTACATCTGCCAATAAGTTGATTGAGAATTGGTGTTGATGCCCTCCTTCCTGAATTGACTGGGAATTTACATCTGCCCATACATGCTGGTTGTGGAAATTCACAGCACCATCTCTTGTAAGCGCTGCCTCATCGGTAAATAAAACCGTGTGTGTGAACAGTGGATCTGTGGCACACCTCTGAAACAGCCATTGACGGAACTGCCGTCTGCCACGGTGATCCTGTGGCCTCAGGGCCCGAAAGCGCTGTAGATGATATGGGCACAGCAATTGTTCATGAAGTACCACCCCCTCCCCCACCCCACCCCCTCCCTCCCAAGATAAGCGAGTGAGATACGCGTTCTGCTGTTGCTGATCGTCTTACACTGGTCCCAGGGGTTTCTTCGACCGATCGTAGCACATGTCAGGTGTGTGGACCGTGTGGGACCTTCCACTGTCAGAGTCTTCTGAGGTGCAAGGGTACCTGTGTCCCTCAGACGCTGGAAAAGTCTGCCGAACAGCCTATCTGAGGGCACTCTGTGCTACAGATATTTGCAGCGTAGAGGTCATGGGCTCGCAAGCTAAGTCTATTTGCTAATAAGTGGTGGAAGAGAGAAAATATAAATGTACTACACCACTTGCACATACAAACAGCGCAGTAACAGTAAACACGTAAGGGAATCTGTGTTTGGAAGAAAGGCGTGCCACAGGGGAGTGTTGGGGGACCGTTGCTTGTCACAATAAATGACCTGCCAGCCGGGGTGGCCGAGCGATTCTAGGCGCTACAGTCTGGAACCGCGCGACCGCTACGGTCGCAGGTACGAATCCTGCCTCGGGCATGGATGTGTGTGATGTCCTTAGGTTAGTTAGGTTTAAGTAGTTCTACGTTCTAGGGGACTGATGACCTTAGAAGTTAAGTCCCACAGTGCTCAGAGCCATTCCATTCCATAAATGACCTTGTAGATAGTGTCGGAAGTTCCATGTGGCTTTTCGCGGATGATGCTGTAGTATACAGAGAAGTTGCAGCATTAGAAAATTGCAGTGAAATGCAGGAATATCTGCAGCGGATAGGCACTTGGTGCAGGGAGTGGCAACTAAACCTTAACATAGACAAATGTAATGTATTGCGAATACATAGAAAGAAGGATCCTTTATTTTATAATTATATGGTAGCGAAACAAACACTGGTAGCAGTTACTTCTGTAAAATATCTGGGAGTATGCGTACGGAGAGATCTGAAGAGGAATGAACATATAAGATTAATTGTTGGTAAGGCGGGTGCCAGATTGAGATTCATTGGGAGAGTCCTTAGAAAATGTAGTCCATCAACAAAGGAGGTGGTTTACAAAATAATAGTTCGACCTATACTTGAGTATTGCTGATCAGTATGGGATCTGTACCAGGTCGGGTTGACAGAGGAGATAGAGAAGATCCAAAGAACAGCGGCGCGTTTCGTCACCAGGATATTTCGTAAGCGTGATAGCGTTACGGAGATGAATCTTCCTGGCAGATTAAAACTGTGTGCCCGACCGAGACTCGAACTCGGGACCTTTGCCTTTCGCGGGCAAGTGCACTACCATCTGAGCTACCGAAGCACGACTCACGCCCGGTCCTCACAGCTTTACTTCTGCCAGTATCTCATCTCCTACCTTCCAAACTTTACAGAAGCTCTCCTGCGAACCTTGCAGAACTAGCACTCCTGAAAGAAAGGATACTGCGGAGACATGGCTTAGCCACAGCCTGGGGGATGTTTCCAGAATGAGATTTTCACTCTGCAGCGGAGTGTGCGCTGATATGAGATACAGTGTGGTGTGCGCTGCGCCGTCTGTGCTTCCGCGTGGTGAGTCTCGTGCTTGCTGCAGCTTAAAGCTCAGTTTATCGAACACTCCGAGAAGTAATGAGTAGTATGCAGTGATGGTTCAACCAAGTCGAAAAGATACGTTGAAACTTACCTTTGATTCTCGATACGCCAGACATAAGTCGTTTGAAGCAGAGAATTGGTTAGAAGAAGATGTGAAACCCTCCTTTAATGATATAATCGGGATCCACCTGTCGATTGTAGCTTGTGTCGTGTTTGTTAAAATGCGTAGCTCAGAGTTGTGCGAGAAAATAGTTGAGTCTTCCGGAGGTGTCATGAAATTTAAGCACTCAGATGGAAACGTTGGTGAAGTCAACGTTGCACATGCTGGTTTTGGCATTCGCACAGTTCGAATCTTCGAGTTGCCTTTTGAGATAACAAAAAAAAAAAAAAAATGGCTCTGAGCACTATGGGACTTAACATCTATTGTCATCAGTCCCCTAGAACTTAGAACTACTTAAACCTAACTAACCTAAGGACATCACACAACACCCAGCCATCACGAGGCAGAGAAAATCCCTGACCCCGCCAGGAATCGAACCCGGGAACCCGGGCGTGGGAAGCAAGAACGCTACCGCACGACCACGAGCTGCGGGCTGAGATAACAACAGACCAAATTAATGCCGTAATTTCACCCTTCGCGAAAGTGCTCAGCAACTTCACCGAGAAATGGTCAAGCGCGCATAAATTCCCAGTACTAAATGGAGTACGGCAGCTTCGAGTAGAGTTACAGAAGCACATCCCGTCGTACATCAATGTCTGCGGATATAGAGGGATTGTGATTTATGACGACCAACCGCGAACCTGTGCTGCCTGTAACAATCCTGGGCACGTTCGCGCAGAATGTATACAGCGGCGCGTTGCACAGCTGCCGGCCGGCGAGGCCGCCAGGCCACCGGCGATGACAACGCTGCCGGGAACTTACGCCGCCGTGGCACGCGAACGGCCGACTGCTTCCTCAGCCCCTGAATCGTGTGCAAATACAAATTCTCCTAACACTAAAATTCCGATGGACGTCAGTGCCGTCATAGCTGACGACCTACAAGAGTCCCGCCAATCTACGGAAACAGTTGAAGCTCCACCGAAACAGGCACCTGCAACTGTTAAGGCAGCAGATCCGCCGGAAGTTGAAGACCGACACACCTTTCAGGAATGCGAAACTAACTTGGATACTGAAGAAAGTCCAACCCACGACGACAACGTCGACCAGCTTGGCAGACGAAAGCGATCATAACAATGCGGATGAAGAAACTAAAACAGACTGCACTCCAGCCCCAAAGGTGGCTGATTTCTTCAACGAAGACGTCTCCGTGAACGAAATTTCTAAAGACCAAGCACACACCACTGAAACATTTGCTACCGGTGAATATTATTAAAATGAGTTTTAAAGCTGACGCTTGCGAGACAAAACGGAAGAATGTTGTTTAAAGTTTGATCAAGTAGAACGAACAATGTCTGGCATACAAGCGTACAAGATCGCTACAGTAAACCTTAATAAGATTCATAGTTCCTTTAAATTACAGAACTTAAAAGATTTTATATGCTTCTGACAGTGACATTATCCTTTTACAAGAAGTGACAGACATTGAGCTCGGTAACGTACCTGGCTTCAACGCTATTATAAACCCAGGGCATGGAACGGAAATGGGCACAGCTCTGCTCGCAAAGGAGGGCATAGTAGTCCAAGATGTGTTAAAACTACCAAACAGTAAAGGCATAGCGGCCACAATAAACAACATACGTGTCATTAACGCACATGCCCCTTCAGGATCCAGCAACAGGCACCGCAGAGCGGAGTTCTTTAAAGAAGAAGTTGTCTCACTCTTTGCAACTCGATATGAACACCTTATCGTGGTAGGAGATTTTAACTGTGTTTTCATGCCAAAGACCAAACTCCCAATTTAAACAAGTGTACTGAACTGGAACGTATAGTTAATGACCTAAGACTAATAGACTCATGGGAGCATATGCACGGTGCCGCCCCTGGCTTCACCCACACTACAAGTCACTCGGCGAGCCCTCTAGACAAGATATATGTAACTCATAATTTGAAACACCACATTTTGCAGTCCGAAATATGGCCTACTGTTTTCTCGGATCATGCTGCGTACATACGCACAATCAATCTGACAAAACAAGAGACCTACCGAGGTAGAGGCACATGGAAGCTCAACGTGTCACATCTGGAAGACCAAGCTTGTCAGGAGGCATTTTACAAGTTATGGAGAGAGTGTGAAAGCAAATTTAGCTCGTACAACTCTGGCACTGACTGGTGGCTAAAACATGCCAAACCTAAAATAAAGGAGGTTACTCATAAATTACTCAAAAGACAAAAACTTTTGGTACAAATCAACTACAGAATACTACTTTCAGTGTCTAAGGGATTTGTACAAGTCCGATGCAACAGTTGTGGACAACTACGTAAGAATTAACAAAATTAAAGCAAAAATTTTGGCTCTTCTTCGTAAACAACTTGAAGGCTACCAAATACGGTCGCGTCCCCAGAATATAGTACAGCACGAGGTCACTTCCATTTATCATGTCATTCGTGAAAGCAAAAGGGCGTCTCGCAAGATATTCTCTGAAATAACAACTGATGATGGAAGGAAGCTGACGAAGCAAAGAGAGATTAATGAGGCAATCGTACAGCATTTTGAATCCTTAATGTCCAGTCAACCAGTTGACGAACAGCTTCAAGACGAGTCAACGATCAACCTCCAGGGCAAAGTATGCCACGCGGAAGCACAAACTCTCATCTCGGAAGTGACTGAAGAAGATGTCGAAGAAGCTATATATGGAAGCATGAAAAATAAGGCTCCAGGGGCAGACGGAATTCCGGCATAATTTTATCGCAAATTTAGTGACCTCGTAAAAGCCAAGTTAACTCTCATCTGCAACGAACTACTAAACCCTGAAAATGACATCCCGAAAGAATTTTGTGAGGGACTGTAAGCGCTCTGAGGCCAATTACGCTTTTAAACAGCGATTACAAAATCTTTGGCCGCATCCTCGCTCGCAGGCTGAAAACCAGAATGACCAGCGTCACTGGCCCTTATCAAACAAGTGTGGGCAAAGATAGGAGAATTCTCCAGACCCTTTGTGATTACAGGGACCTAATCTCTACGGCCGACGTCTGCAAAATAAAATGTGCACTCATCTCACTCGACTTTGATAAAGCATTCGACAGGGTAAATCATCGTTTTCTCCTTCGGACCATGGGCGCAATGGGCTTCCCTCCTAGATTCATTGCAGTAGTAAGAAATACATTAACAAACAACTCAGCCAGATTTGTCATCAATGGGCACATTAGCCACCCGATTGACGTCACCAGCTCCATTAGGCAAGGGTGTCCAATGTCAATGGCACTCTTCGCCATCGCCATCGAGCCCCTGCTTGCCTCCCTTACATCTACAAGGGCTACAAATACATGGAGAAAAGATCGTGTGCAAGGCGTACGCTGATGATGTTCGCTTCCTAGTCGTGAATGGCACTGAAGTAGAGAGCGCACTACAAATAGTAACAAAATATGAACAGGCATCTGGTGCAAAAGTAAATAGAACAAAGTCGGGGATTTTCAACATCGGCCGTGGAATTGGGGCGCAAACGCAGGGTCTGTTACGCGAACTTGTAACCATGAAATGTCAGAGCATAGATTTTAAAAGAAATATCAAGCACACTATTGCTGCGAATTATCGAAAATTACTTAACAGCATACGCGCCTCTGTACAATCACATAGTATTAGGAAACTCGATGAACTTCAGAAAGTAATAGTGGCAAATGTATATATCACATCCAAAGTCAATTACGTAGCACAAGTTCTGCCACCACTTGCGCCCTTGTCGAAAAGTATCGCATCTGCACTAGGACATTTTGTCAGCCGCGGTCATATTTTCAAAGTCAAATATGACATTCTGATGCTCCCTACGAAATGCGGTGGGTTAAACCTCACTGATATCAGCAAAAAAGCGCAAGCCTTATACCTTTCAAACACATACAAACAATGGAAGGAACCACGTGGCACCCTTGCTGCACATTTGTTGAATGAAATAGCTCCTGCTGACATCAGTGCACCTATAAATGTCCAACATATACCCAACGGACTATACCACTTGAAATACTTTTTAGTGGAATACAGCTACATACAGGCAAGGATCCCTGAAAAAGACATCATGAAAGTTAAAGAACTTTACAATAACTTGATGAAAGACAAACCCAGAATCGACGTAGAACAGAAGTATCCTTCTTATAACTGGGAAACAATATGGTAAAATATTCACTGCCGGAACCCGCCAACGTATGTTAGATCGACCTGGTACTATGCTGTAAACAGGAAAATTACAAAGAACTCTAAACTGCACTCTATTCGATTGGCCGAGTCACCGCTGTGTACATTATGTAATATACCAGATACCGAAGAGCATAGATTGTTGTGTGACAAGGTAAAAGACATATGGCTGTACATAAGACAAAAGATAGCGAGCATCAGCAGAACTACGCCGATCGCCGTTACGCCTGCTGAATTTTTAAACCCTGACAGTATACCTTACCTAAAACAAAACGAAACGCAATCAACTGGTTGAAAGGCCAAACGATGCATTACATCCTAACAAAAGAATCAAGCAATAGGGAGGACTTCTGGGTATAACTTACAACTGAGCACCAAAAGTTGATGTGTACTAAAAAATACAAAGAAAACTACGCAAATTTTTTGACTAAAACAATACTGTAACCAATAGAAGTGCGTAATTTACATTATCCACCTACGCATTTCGTTTATTAGACGAATGCTTTGTGGTACAAGGTTGCACTTCACGTAGCAAGAGGAGGATTTCCAACACCAAGTAATCAGAGAAGATCATCAATATAGACCAGTTAAGCGTATATGTATATATTAGTTAGTTTTGAGCGAAGCATACGACACAGTGATGAAACTGGTATCTACCCTTTATTTAGTTTCTTTCTTTCATTCCTTCTTTTCACAGGAAGACATATTTATGTTATTTATGTGTAAAATCAAGCAGCAGAAGCCTACTTTAATTCATTACCTTCTGAAGAAGTGAATTTTACTTATCAGCAATAATGAGTTTGCTTCTTTCCGTTTTACCACGCACGGAGAAAGAAAGTTATAGATGCAGTTACGTTTCCATAACAATTATGTGAATGCCTTCTCAATGGAATTTACATTTATTTTTATTCAAGCCATGTTGCAAACAAAGGCAGCAGAAGGGGCATACTTAGTTTGTCGGTCAGAAGAAGCGCGTTTCCACATCATCAAGTAAATAAATAAATAAAAAAAAGATGGTAGAGCACTTGCCCGCGAAAGGCAAAGGTCCCTAGTTCGAGTCTCGGCTGGCACACAGTTTTAATCTGCCAGGAAGTTTCATATCAGCGCACATTCTCTGCAGAGAGAAAATCTCATTCTGGTTACGGAGATGTTTAGCAAACTCAAGTGGCAGACTCTCCAAGAGAGGCGCTCTACATCGCTGTGTAGCTTGCTGTCCAGGTTTCGAGAGGGTGCGTTTCTGGATGAGGAATCGAATATATTGCTTCCCCCTACTTATACCTTCCGAGGAGATCAAAAATGTAAAATTAGAGAGATTCGAGCGAGCACGGAAGCTTTCCGGCAGTCGATATTCCCGCGAACCATACGCGACTGGAACAGGAAAGGGAGGTAATGACAGTGGCACGTAAAGTGCCCTCCGCCACACACCGTTGGGTGGCTTGCGGAGTATAAATGTAGATTTAGAAGTAAAACACCACGTATCGGTTATACGAATGCATGATGTCTGTTCTTTCGAAGATGTCCGAAGGAACAGACGCCTTGCATTCGTATAATTGGTATGTCTATCTGGGCAATTGATCCACCTTCTCCACTGTGGATGCACAATTACGTCCGATCTCCTGTGGGAATCTCAGAGCAGCGAACGTGGAGTCAATAGACAGGGACTGCGGATAAGTGGCGATCGGTGGGAATGTGGATCGGCCGTTAGGTGAGCGGAGACAGTCCACGCTGCTGCGGTGACGCTGCGTCCTGGATGGCGCAGTGGTTAACGCATATGCCAAGTAAGCGGAAGAGCCCGGGTTCGAAGCCTGGTCAGGTACACATTTTTACTCGTTGCCGCTTACTCCGCACAATGTCCCGCTGCAGCTGACAGCTGCGATCCCCTTTAATTTACATATCATGTTTCACAGCTGCGCTTTCTAGCACGCATACATGTTAGCTGAATGATATCGGACTCTTCTTATTTGTAATGCATGTATTCATTTTCTGTTACAACAAATCATGGTTACGATACTATGATAAGCGACCAAGTTTCATGGATATGACGTTACATACATAACCATGCATCGTTCTCTTGAGGAGTTATAGGCCAAAACAAACTGGCGGTTCTTTGTTGCGCCTTATGTAGTCAATGAAGCTCACACACACGCGTCCTCCTCGTCTGTTCTTTTAGCCACATATGGAACTTCAAACTGCAGGACTATCCACTTTAATTCTTCTGCCTTACTCTTTTAGAGTAAGCCTATGGATAACAACAGGATCCTGACATTGTGAGGCTGTCAACAGAAAAATACTTCAAACAGAATGCAAAATTTTTACGCCGATACTGTCACCTTATCTTCTTTTACTCCTTACATGGTATAGTTCCTCCCTCGATAAGTTCCATGTAAACATTTGAGTTCAAGGTTCATTATCCCGTACATAATGAAATATATTTTTTTTAGGTTCAACCACTCTTTTGTTTTTTTTTCCTTATTGAATTTCGATTCCCCCCGAAGGGGGCAGGCTGGGCTATTTTGTTCTCAACTCACCTTACTACTTTTCATAGCTCGAACTTACTTTCAGGACTGTCTTGCACATTCAGCTACTGTCTCTCACAAGCTTTCTCCTTCCCTGAGTTCACGCTATTAAAGACTTATACAGGGTGGTCCAGTGATAGTGACCGGGCCAAATATCTCACGAAATAAGCATCAGTCAATAATCAAAGAGACAAATTGGTCTGTGGAAAAAAGCGTTTACTTTTACAAAACAATACTTTTTCTACTTTCCAACGTAATACCCTTGAACATTTATGCACTAGTTCCAATGGGCTACAAGTTTTTTTTATTCCGACTGCAAAGAACTCTTTATCTTGATGTGTGAACCAGTTTCCCACGCTCTCGTTGTCCTGGAACCTCTTCCCACGTAATGCCTCTTTCAGTGCACCAAACAAATGGAAATCACTAGGTGCTAAACCAGGACTGTAAGGGGGATGAGGAAGTACTTGACAGCCCATTTTGTTCACGGGTTAGTTGAGCAATATGACGACGTGCTTTGTCTTGCTGGAAAATCGCACATCTGGCTGGCTACACTTTGTTTAAAAGCAAATCCGAGTAGTATTGGCTGTAAATTGTACCCTACTCTTCGAGATTATCACAAAAAACTGGACCTTGAGCGTCCCAAAACACCGTCAACATGACTTTTCCTGCTGATGCTTGGGTTTTGAAGTTTTTCTTGACAGGTGAGTTGGTGTGCTTCCACTCCATGCTTTGTCTTTTCGATTTTGGCTCATAATAGTGAAACCAAGTTTCATCAAAAGTTACAATTTTGTTGAGGAAGTGCTCAGTTTCTCTTTTGCAACGTTCTTTTAGCTCTGTGCACGCTCTCAACCTCGTTTCCTTGTGTAGCCTCGTCAGCTTCTTTGGGACCCATCCTGCATATGTTTGCGGTACTTCAACTCGTTAAAGATAATGTCATGAACTGTACCAGTAATAATTTGAACCTTATCAACTGTCATTTCCACAATCACACGGCGGTCGGCACGAATGTCATCAATTCGACTTTCAAGTGAGGGAGTTGAAATTGCAACTGGTCGGCCAGAACAGTGTTCATCAGTCACTGAGTCGCGACCATTTTTGAACCGCTCTACCCACATGCAAAAATTTGCACGATTCATACAGCCTACACCATAAACTTTAGACATTCTACAGTATACAGGGTGGTCCATTGATAGTGACCGGGACAAATATCTCTCGAAATAAGCATCAAACGAAAAAACTACAAAGAACGGAGCTCGTCTAGCTTGAAGGAGGAAACCAGATGGCGCTATGGTTGGCCCGCTAGATGGCGCTGCCATAGGTCAAACGTATATCAACTGCGTTTTTCAAAATAGGAACCCCCATTTTTTATTACATACTCGTGTAGAACGTAAAGATGTGTGAATGTTTTAGTTGGACCACTTTTTTCTCATTGTGACAGATGGCGCTGTAATAGTCACAATCCTATAAGTGCGTGGTATCACGGAACATTCCGCTAGTGCGGACGATATTTGCTTCGTGACACATTACCCATGTTAAAATGGACCGTTTACCAATTGCGGTAAAGGTCGATATCGAGTTGATGTATGACTATTGTGATCAAAATGCCCAACAGGCGTGTGCTATGTATGCCGCTCGGTATCCTGGACGACATCATCCAAGTGTCCGGACCGTTCGCCGGATAGTTACGTTATTTTAGGAAACAGGAAGTGTTCAGCCACATGTGAAACGTCAACCACGACCTGCAACAAATTATTATGCCAAAGTAGGTGTTCTAGTTGCTATCGCGCCTAATCCGCACATCAGTAGCAAACAAATTGCGTGAGAATCGGGAATCTCAAAAACGTCGGTGTTGAGAATGCTACATCAACATCGACTACACCCGTACCATACTTCTACGCGCAAGGAAATGCATGGCGACGACTTTGAACGTTGTGTACAGTTCTGCCACTGCGCACAAGAGAAATTACGGGACGATGACCGATTTTTTGCACGCGTTCTATTTAGCGACGAAGCGTCATTCACCAACAGCCGTAACGTAAACCAGCATAATATGCACTATTGGCAACGGAAAATCCACGATGGATGCCACAAGTCGAACATCAGCGACCTTGACGGGTTAATGTATGGTGCGGCATTATGGGACGAAGGATATTTGGCCTCCATTTTATCGATGGCAATCTAAAAGGTGCAATGTATGCTGATTTCCTACGTAAACTTCTACCGATGTTACTACGAGATGTTTCACTGCATGACAGAATGGCGATGTACTTCCAACATGATGGATGCCCGGCACATAGCTCGCGTGCGGTTGAAGCGGTATTGAATAGCATATTTCATGACAGGTGGATTGGTCGTCAAATCACTATACCATGGCCCGCACGTTCGCCGGATCTGACGTCCCCGATACTTTCTGTGGGGAAAGTTGAAGGATATTTTCTATCGTGATCCATCGACAACACCTGACAACATGCGTCGGCGTATTGTCAGTGCACGTGCGAACATTGCGGAAGGCGAACTCCTCGATGTTGATAGGAATGTCGTTACACATATTGCCAAATGCATTGAGGTTGACGGACATCATTTTGAGCATTTATTGCATTAATATGGTATTTACAGGTAATCATGCTGTAACAGCATGCGTTCTCAGAAATGATAAGTTCATAAAGGTACATGTATCACATTGGAACAACCGAAATAAAATGTTCAAACGTACCTTCGTTCTGTATTTTAATTTTAAAAAACCTACCTGTTATCAACTGTTCGTCTAAAATTGTGAGCCATATGTGTTGTGACTATTACAGCGCCATCTATCACAAAGCGCAAAAAGTGGTCCAACTAAAACATTCATATTTCTTTGCGTACTACACGAATATGCAATAAAAAGGGGGTTCCTATTTAAAAAACGCACTTGATATCCGTTTGACCTATGGCAGCGCCATCTAGCGGGCCAGCCATAGCGCCATCTGGCTCCCCCCCTTCAAGCTAGACAAGTTTCGTTCTTTGTAGTTTTTCTCGTTTGATTCTTATTTTGCGAGATATTTGGCCTGGTTAAGATCAATGGACCACCCTGTATATTCACTGGTTTCTCGCCTTCATCTGGTAAAAAACGAATAAAAGAACGTTGTTCAACTAATGTGGACGTTTCAATCGGACTCGCCATCTTGAAATGTATTTTTGAGGTTATAAACAAAGCACTGTTGATACATCAGATGATCAGAGGTCATCCCAGTGATGCCAACGTAAAGCTATAAAAGTACCAAATTTGCCCTACTTACAGTTTTTTCCCCAGGCCAATTTGTCTATTTAATTATTGAATGACCATCGTAACCACCAAATATTGAATGCAAAAGCAGATAGTGTTGTGTTGTCTCGCTTTCACATATCTCGACGGGGTGAAGAGTACTGTCGGGGCATAGAAAAGGACGTTACACTTTCGCTGATCGTGGAAGTGCCAGCAGGCAGCAATAGGACGCGTCGCAACAGCTCCTGTATCTGTTTGTTTTCTGTATCAGTTGCCACTGATGGAGGGCTACATGCCTAAATACCGATCTGGAAGTGAACCGTGATTTATTTTCAAAGAATATTCTCAAGAATTTATTTTATTTACTAGCGATTCATCAAGAACTTTAACACATTTAACCACACTACGCAAGCATGGAAGTAGTTGCCATGGAGTAACTGATGAAATCATAACCAAATTCCTTTTAACAAATGGGAATTTTATTCACTTTAATAGTGCCTTACAGCATTTTCAAAAGAAACAGATTTAAAGTTATAATCAGGGAGCACCCTCTAAATATCGAAGTCACAATTTATTCAGAGGCAGAAAGAAACAAATTTTGACTGTATGAGCTTTCAGGCAGACAACCTTGCCGCTCCCTTTTGACAGGGCCGTAGTTACGACTGCTCACAACAGCCTCTGAAAGACTACAGTGGTGCAAATCTGCAACACATCAGATAACTTTAAACTAAGAGTTTTAACAATTTACATAAGCACACAAACTATGCAACCCCGCCCCCCCCGTAAGAGGGGTGGAAATGGTACAAAACACTAACAATTAAAATATTAACCTTGTCACCAAAGGTGCAACTTGATTTTACCTTCTAAGAAAAGTCTTACGGTGAAATGGTGGCAACTTTTTTATACTAAAATGGTCATTTAAATAAAGGCCCATGGAATGCAGTCTTATATAAAATTCTACAAGGTTGACAAAACAATAGTTAAGATACTCTACAGTACACAGATACCAACTCTCAAGATCATAGGCAATAATATCAAAGTTTCCAAAGATCAAAACTTATTTCAGGTATTAGGCCGTTACACTTCTAGCAATAAATTCGTTAACACACCAAATCCAACAAACATGACAGAGGCAGCTACTAACGTACGGTAGATTGATAAGGAGATTACCGAACAACCCGAACCACAGGTTTCTCTAACCAGCCCCTACTCCACAAGGGAAAAACGGACCACCCAATTTATAAACAACCACCCTCCCGCGGGTGAGCAAATGGAGAAGAATGGTCGGACGACCCCAAAGCAAAACGGTTGGTGACCTCATCAAGAAAACAAGTAGAATTTAACAAGAGTAAATCAAACAACATATCACCAATCCCTTAACTTCTAATAAACGGCGATTTCTCGAGAAGACCTGGCGCAGCATCCCCAAATCGCTCTCCCAAACCGTCCGCTGCCAGCCGCTTCAACGGACGCAGGAAGGCGCGCCGATCTCCCGTCTCACGGCGTCGCAGCTCGCACCGGCCAGACTGATGTCGTGGGTTGACTCCTGTTGCTCTCGTGTCGACCGCGAAGTCACTATCCTTCGCTATACACTGCAGGCCACTGGACTCACGTGGCGACCTCACACATGCCGGCGCTCAAGACGGACAAGTCATCTTGTGTTTCAGTGTGCAACCGACCAACCGATTGATCCAACCGCCAATGACCATTACCTGAGCAAACTCGAGCAGACTGGTGGCCTAACGCGCAGACTCAGATGCAGGAATTAAGCCCCGTCTGAGCGACCACTTGCTGAGTTCCCTTACTGGCGGAGTGGAAAGACTCTCATTTTGCCGACTTTAAAGGTTGATCCGAATAACAGACATACTAGCACTCCGAACGACAGACAGACACTAACTGCCTAACAAATGCGGACGGGAGACAGACTAGCAAGCTGGGGATGAGAGACAGACCCAGACTGACCCCTGGCAAGTTTTTTCTTTTTTCTTTATTGTGATTTCATTCCCCTGCCCCATATGGGCAGTGGAGGACTGTCAGCGGCACAATCCTCCGCTCTTCAGCCGAGTGACATGACAACTAAAAGAAGAATAAAATGTTACATCATAAGGCGAAAAAAAGGGGAACATAAAACAGAGAAAGGGGAGAAAATGGAGGTAAAAATACATTGACATTGAGACGTTCATGGGGGACAGTTAAAAAAGTCACCAGAAAGTTAAAAAACACAGTTGGCGATTCTTAAAACACAGAGAAGACACTGAACGCGCATGCACAGGTTAAAAGTTGGCCACAGTATTAAAAACACTCTGAAACAACACACTTAAAACCCGCTTGGAGCACACACGACGAAGAATAAAACTACCAGGTGGGACCTGCTGAGGGAAAGGTCAGAGAGGATGGAAAAGGAGGGGAGAGCATGGGGCAGCAGGGGAAGCGGCGGGATGAAGAGAGGAGGGGCGCCAGCAGGCACACGAAGAGGCAGGAGACACGTGGGGCGGGAGAGGAAAAGGGAAGACAGGGCAGGAGGGAGCGCAGAGGCACTGAAAGGAGGCACAAGAGATGGAGGGGGAGTAGGAGGGGGAAGCCGCTCAGGAGGAGGGAGGAGGATGAGAGGGAGCCCTGAGGAGGAGGCAGGAAGAGGGGGTTAGAGTTGGAAGGAAGGGTAGACGTCAGGGCGAAGCTCATCATCCGGGAGGGGTAGACGGTGGAAGTTGTGTTGGGAAAGGAGATGGAGGGTGTGGAGATGGAGAGAGGGTGGGACACAACGGTAAAGGTGCGGCAACTGGTTGGGGGTGGAGAGGATGGGAGACACCAGGGGGTGAGGGGGATCAAGGCGGCGGACAATATATAGTGTGCAGATGTGTTCAAGGAAAAGGAGAAGCTGGGGGAAGGGGATGAGGTCGTAGAGGATGCGCTTGGGGGACGGAAGGGGGATGCGGAAGGCGAGGCAGAGCGCATGGCGTTCGAGGATTTGGAGGGCTTTATAGAACCGGGGAGGGGTGGAAATCCAAGCGACGCTGGCATAACAAAGGATGGGGCGGATCATGGATTTGTAGGTGTGAAGGATGGTGGAAGGATGCAGACCCCACATCCGGCCGGACAGGAGTTTCACCCCTGGCGTGCTCATACCGCCCCTTAAATGCACGTGAACAGGCAACCTTTCCCCTTTCCCACCAGAGGGAGGCACCAAAGCTGCGATTGCCACGGCGGCGCCACCGCCAGAAACGGAGGGGGACTGCTTCACACTACGTGCTGCGGCGCGCTCTTCAAAACAGCAATTTTTACCACGGCTCAGGCAGCTAAATATTTTCACACGGAGCTGGCAGCATACAGCGGAATGTCAACGGAAACGACAGAACCGGAATCTGCTTCCCTGCAGACGTAGCGGCCCCGGGTGACATGGCCAGCAGGCTGCACCTGCGGAGCAGAAAGCTTCTCTGCGGCCCTCCGTGGCACGGCCGGCTCTTCACTCAAGGGGTCACCATGTAGAGCGCCGGAGGGAAACAGCCGCATCAGCTCCAGTAGCCCGCCCACTGCGGCTCGGTCGGTGAGGGAGGACAGCCCTGCATCCAGGAGATAATGCAGCAGCTCGCAGTCCACCCAGCGAGCGGAGGCTGCCCACACCCGTGTAGGGCCTCACCACGGCTGCGACGCACCCTTACTGCGGAGCTCGGCGGCTGATTCAGCTGGCCGGTAGATGTCTTCGTTCTCTCCGGTTCCAGACGCGCGCAGAATGGCAGCACGAGTGCTTGCCTTGAGCCTCTGCGCTCCCTCATATAGACTTATTTTCCCAAGCCTCTGACGTAAATCGGTCTGGAACAGAAGAGTCGAAAATTCCTTAATAATTATAATTTCAGAATTTTATAGCCCACTGTGGCCGCTGCATACAGGGCTGATCGGTGCTGTTGTAACTGCAGCGTACGGGTCTCCCATACCGCGTCAGTTCCGTGTGTTGCGCCTGACTACTCCACACCCCTCTACACACTTGTTTACAGCGCCCGCCAGGTCGCGCTTCCCCACCTGCCTGCGGTGTCTTAAACCTGCCTCGCACAGCCGTTTGCTTAATATCAACACTGCCAGCGCCTGCTACCCTATCAGTCCATCGGTCCCTTAACTTCTACCTTCTGGTCACAGCGGCCCAAAATTTTCAAGAAAACCACAATTTCATACCTATACTTATTCGTGGCGCAGCAGTTCCCGTCCCTTACGAGAAGATTCGCCCCGAATCTTTAATATCAGGTTCCCACTATACCACTCAGCTACAATAATTTATTTATTGAGGACAGTCTCCTCAATTCACAATGTGGTGTTGCCAAACGGAACTTCCCTCACGTTTGTATTACCCCCTTAAATAAATACCTTGTACACCTGCTGTACTCTTCTTGTTGTTGTTGATGTGGTCTTCAGTCCAGAGACTGGTTTGATGCAGCTCTCCATGCTACTCTATCCTGTGCAAGCTTCTTCATATCCCAGTACCTACTGCAACCTACATCCTTCTGAATCTGTTTAGTGTATTCATCTCTTGGTCTCCCTCTACGATTTTTACCCTCCACGCTGCCCTCCAATGCTAAATTTGTGATACCCTGATGCCTCAGAACATGTCCTACCAACCGGTCCCTTCTTCTTGTCAAGTTGTGCCACAAACTCCTCTTCTCCCCAATTCTATTCAATACCTCCTCATTAGTTATGTGATCTATCCATCTAATCTTCAGCATTCTCCTGTAGCACCACGTTTCGAAAGCTTCTATTCTCTTCTTGTCCAAAATATTTACCGTCCATGTTTCACTTCCATACATGGCTACACTCCATACAAATACTTTCAGAAACGACTTCCTGACACTTAAATCTATACTCGATGTTAACAAATTTCTCTTCTTCAGAAACGGTTTCCTTGCCATTGTCAGCGTAAATTTTATATCCTCTCTACTTCGACCATCATCAATTATTTTGCTCCCCAAATAGCAAAACTCATTTACTACTTTAAGCCTCTCATTTCCTAACCTAATTCCCTCAGCATCACCCGATTTAATTCGACTACATTCCATTACCCTCGTTTTGCTTCTGTTGATGTTCATCTTATATCCTCCTTTCAAGACACTGTCCATTCCGTTCAGCTGCTCTTCCAGGTCCTTTGCTGTCTTATACACTAACTAAGTCGTGAAAACTAATAGCTTCCCGGCCAATGCCAATCAGCCACTGTACCGATGTGAGTGTTGGCATGTGTACAGCTTGTGCATGTTTGTGTTTTAACCAGAAGTACAGTAGGCAAAAGCCTCTTGCAACACACCACAACTCGTAGCCAGCATGATTACTAACTCATTGTGCTGCTACTGTTTTCGGAAATGGTGTACGCTGCCGCGTTTGTTCCATCGAAATTGTCCCCTCCTGGGACTCTATTAATTTGCCCAAGGACTGCATACATTCTGGATTGAGTGTGTCATTTAAAAAGGTTAAATCCTGAGTGGGCAAAAGCCTCAGAGATCCTTCCAGCCAATACAACATATTATGTGGCGGAGTCATAACACTTGAGGCTGTGAATGTAGTCGGAAGACCAAAGTCCGTCCCTATTATCTCGAAAGTCGTACCATTAATAATCATTTCACTTTCGCGAAGATCGAGTTCCTTCAACCCTACCCATCTTCCTCCTTCATAGCAATTCAGCCATACAGTTCCCGGTGTGAATGATGAGTACAGCCAGTGTGTTCCCACTGCGGGGCCGCCCGCATTGTCAACCTTGCCGCCCCCGCCAGTCAGCCCGCACGCTATTCGTTCGTTTCTTTCGCCAGTCAACTCGACGGAATCGAGCTATCGAGTAGTTGTACTTTCCTATGCAGCACGCACGTCCGTGTCATCATATTTTATACTTTTCTGTTCGGCACATAGATAGCTAATACACACCTACGAGAAAAGTCGCGGCCATTCTAATGATCTCGATACGTTATGCTGTCTGGTATTTGTTCGAGAAAAGTCGCGAATACTCTACTGTTTTCTTGTACAGAGAACCTTCGATACGTAGCCTTATAAATACAGACTATTCACCGAATAGGAAGCTAGTTTACATTCAGAAGCAGACTGAAAAACGAATAAGTAAAAAGTCCTAGCTGTAGCAAGTGCAAGTATGAAGATTAGTCAAGACTGAGAGTAATCAGTCGATTGTGAAGTATTAATAGTAGTATTAGTAATAGTAGTATATGTGTATAACCAGTTTAAATAAAAATTTCCTAAGCTTTACACTTGACTTGATTATATTTCATTGTGGTAAAAGTAAAGGTAGCTCAAGATACATTTAGTGCCCCCTCCTTGAGGTTTTTCTGTATCCGGCACTGGTTCACATTATCTGGAAGTAAGTTCGAGCTGGCAGAAGCTCCTTCCCACAACTCGTTCATTTACTTTCGCCAGAAACCAACTCGCTTCACTTGTCGGCATATCAGTCCGTATCTGGCCACCCGGAAAAATCACAACTTTCTCTCTTTCTGAGAACGCGCAGTACACAAAGAACAATGTCAATAATAACAAAAAATATCTCTGTGCCAATAAAATACACACCCCTCGATATACTAAACCGAAAGAAACCGACCAACTTGAATCCTGCAACTTACTTACGCGACTTTAACCTATATGGAACTTAATGCACCCTATGTTGGTCGTCAACTCCAGATGGCTTCTTTTACCCCTTGTGACTTTCTCCTGCGGGATGTTTGGCAATAACTGCGGTATCCTCTCGACCATTCCTTTAAAGGGCTTTATGCGACAGACGTCTATAACAGACTTTTTTGTGTGAAACTCAAACTCCACGTTGACTGGTGAGATCATTTCCAAGACCTGGTAAGGTCTTTGGTATTCGGTTAAAAATTTGTTTTCTTCCCCTTCTTGGCCATCAGCCACTGTCCTATGTGATACTGAAGTAGCTTGTCTGTGCGTCTGTTCGGCTGATCCTTCCATTCTAGCGTCTTCATGTTCGCCTTCTGTACAGTCTACAAACTTCCATTATTCTGCTGGCAAACTTCTGTACAACTTCGTCATCTGGCCCTAACTTAGGAGTTAATACGTTAAATGGAGATGGCAGCCTCACGGCGTGCACTATCTCATATGGCGACGAGCCCGTTGCAGTATGAACCTTCGAATTAGAGGCGCACAAGGTATAGGGAATATAGGTATCCCAGTCATCCTGCCTGCAATAAAAGGAATAACTCAACGTTTTTGCAACTGTCTTGTGCATATGTTCGGTTCTGCTAGTGCTCCACAGATGACACGGGCTCGTCTGTAACTCCTGTATATGCAACACGTGGCATAGTTGTTTCGTTAAATCCGAGACTAAGTTTGTACCCTGATCCGTAACTACGGTATCAGGTACTCCAAACTTCATAGCCAGTTGTTGAGTAACACTTGAGCCATGGTACTTGCCCGTTGGTCCGGCATCAGCACCGTTGCCAAAAACTGACACAAATGATTGATGATCGTGAGAACATACCTATTCCCTGGAGATGTTTTATTAATGGCTCGGGGACATCCAGCCCCAGCATAGAAAATGTATTTCATGGCTCTGGTAATCTTTACAGCGGCACTTTCTGATGCACAATCTCGGCCCTTTGAGCGCATGGCACACTATCCCTCACATACTGTTCCACGTTGCGCTTCCTATCCCTCTGCCAAAACTGCTCTGCTACACGTCTATCCGTCGCACGTCACCCTCCATGACCAGATAAGATATGGTCTTGCTGCAAAACTTACTTCAGAAAAACTGCTGGAACCACCACACGTGGATCACACATCGTCGTTCTACACAACAAACCCTTGTGAGTAACAACATGTGGTAGTGACTTAAATGACTGGCTTTCCTTATCCTTTGTCTGCGCCTCCTGCCACTCTTCCACGCTCTTTCCTAACGCTCACAACATCACTGTCCTATGACTTAATGCATCTCGGCTTGCATGCGATCTTTCTGGCTTAAGGATTGCCTTGCACTTGAATTAGCTAAGCTTAAGTGCCTACCTAGTTAGCCTCCTAGAGGGATCTTGCAAAGCAACCAAGCATTTCAGTGAGGCGTGACTTGTCACGACTTTAAACTGCCTACCATATTAGTAACATTGAAAATACCTAATACCATCTATGACCACCAGAATCTTTTTCTCAGACGCCTGGTAGTTATGCTCTGCCTTGTTCAGTTGCCTCGACGTGTAAGCTACTGGATGTTCTTGACCAACAATCATCTGTTCCAAGACACGACCGAATGCCACATTTGAATCATCACATCAAAAGATAAACTCTTTCTCCAAATACGGAAAAACCGATACTGGATTTGAAACTAATATTTCTTTTAATTTTTCAAATGCCACTTAACGTTTCAGCGACTCTTCTACTAGTGGTTGCAATTGCCTTGCTACACTACTGGCCATTAAAATTGCTACACTACGAAGATGACGTGCTACAGGCGCGAAATTTAACCGACAGGAAGAAGATGCTGTGATATGCAAATGATTAGCTTTTCAGAGCATTCACAGAAGGTTGGCGCCGGTGGCAACACCTACAACCGATTTCTCATACACAAACTGCAGTTGACCGGTGTTGCCTGGTGAAACGTTGCTGTGATGCCTCTTGTAAGGAGGAGAAATGCGTACCATCACGTTTCCGACTTTGATAAAGGTCGGATTGTAGCCTATCGCGATTGCGGTTTATCGTATCGCGACATTGCTGCTCGCGTTGGTCGAGATCCAATGACTGTTAGCAGACTATGGAATCGGTGGGTTCAGGAGGGTAATACGGAACGCCGTGATGGATCCCAACGGCCTCGTATCACTAGCAGTCGAGATGACAGGCATCTCATCCGCATAGCTGTAACGGATCGTGCAGCCACTTCTCGATCCCTGAGTCAACAGATGGGGACGTTTGCAAGACAACAACCATCCGCACGAACAGTTCGACGACGTTTGCAGCCGCATGGACTATCAGCTCGGAGACCATAGCTGCTGTTATCCTTGACGCTACATCACAGACAGGAGCGCCTGCGAAGGTGTACTCAACGACGAACCTGGGTGCACGAATGACAAAACGTCATTTTTTCGGATGAATCCAGGTTCTGTTTACAGCATCATGATGGTCGCACCCGTGTATGGCAACATCGCGGTGAATGCACATTGGAAGCGTGTATTCGTCATGACCCAGCGTGATGGTGCGGGGGGTGCCATTGGTTACACGTAACGGTCACCTCTTGTTCGCATTGACGGCACTTTGAACAGTGGACGTTACATTTCAGACGTGTTACGACCCGTGGCTCTACCCTTCATTAGATCCCTGCGAAACCCTACATTTCAGCAGGATAATGCATGACCGCATGTTACAGGTCCTGTACTGGGCTTTCTGGATACAGAAAATGTTCGACTGCTGCCCTGGCCAGCACATTCTCTAGGTCTCTCACCAGTTGAAAACGTATGGTCAATGGCGGCCGAGCATCCGGCTCGTCACAATACGCCAGTCACTACTTTCATGAACCGTAGTATCGTGTTGAAGCTGCATGGGCAGCTGTACCTGTACACCCCATCTAAGCTCTGTTTGACTCAATGCCCAGGCGTATGAAGGCCGTTATTATAGCCAGAGGTGGTTGTTCTGGGTAATGATTTCTCAGGATCTATGCACCCAAATTGCGTGAAAATGTAATCATATGTCAGTTTAGTATAATATATTTGTCCAATGAATACCCGTTTATCATCTGCATTTCTTCTTGGTGTAGCAATTTTAATGGCCAGTAGTGTATATGGTATGGATTCCTATAAACTGGTGTGCTATCCGCCGTCATAAATCACGAAACCTCAACAACAAGTTTGCCATACCTCTTCGATCACTGTCCTTCAAGTTACCCACTTTCCCTCGTAACACTTTCAGTCTATAGTTTGCTTGTGGTTTTCTTCTAGACTCGTTTTTCTGTAGCTTGTTCAAAGGTTTGGCTATTTTTGCTAAGTCACACACGAACCGTTTGTAGTAATTCCAAAGGAGGATGGACGACTGTTGCTGCTTAATTGTTTGTGGCGTCAGAAAGTTCTGAACTGCGTCCGTAAGGCGAGCATCGGTCTGTGCGCCGCGTTTACTAATCATATGACAAAATAATTCACATGAGTTTGTGCAAAATAGGACTTTTCCGCACTTAAGGTCACATGTACCAAGCGTAGTCTATTAAAAACATCCTCCACACGTGTCACATGCTCCGTCAAACCCTTTGAATAGGCACTTATGTCATCCAGTACATCATACAAGATTCGGTTTTAATCCTCTCAATACGCGGTCTAGCAACCGCTGAAAAGTTGTCGATGCCTTCTTTAGTTCAAATGGCATGTGTTTGTAATAAAGATGGTCACCGTAAATGCTGTTATTGGCCTATCCTCAGGATCACTTCCAATTGATGGTACCCGCTCCTGAGGTCCACAATTGTAAAGATCCGACACTGAACCAGATGATCCAAAGTTTCTGTGATGCTTGGAATTGGATAAGCATCGTAAATGGTTTATGCATTTAAATATCTGTTCTCTCCACTGATTTTTTTCTACACAACCGCTACATTCGTGCTTCAGGGACTGTCACTCGGTTCTATGGCCTCATCCTGTAACTGTTGGTCAATAAATTCTTCTACTAATGGTTGTAGTGGCCTTGGTGCACGGTATGGCTTCCTATAAATTGACTTGTTACCCTTGTCAGCATATGATGATGTGTCACCAGGGTTGCCCGTAAACCTCCGTCTGTACAAAATAAATCACTAAACCTCAGCAACAAGTTTGTTATAGCCTTTCGATCGCTGACCTTTAAGTGACGCACTTCTTCTCTCAATACTTCCTGTCGATGGTTTGCTTGTGGCTTTCCTCTATACTTGACTTATCGAAGTGCCCATCTTCCAAGATTTCCACAGAGGCTAATCCTGCAGCCATGCCAGAGTAACTTCCACTATAACACGAATCAACAGTTCCCCATTAATGCCACTCACACGCGTCTTACTCCTGATACTCCTAAGGACAAAACAGTCGGAACTATCCAACTCTTCATTGCTTCAGAGCGGTTCAAGGAAATATGACCTTCCTCTTGGCAGATCGGTCTGCACACTTGTTTACAGAGCTCGGCAGTGCTGTGAGCGGTGTCGTCAACCTGACTTGCAGAGCCGTTTGCTAAATATCAACATTGCCAGCGACCGTTGCCCTTTGTGTCCACTGGTCCCTTAACTTATATCTTCTGGCGACAGCTGCGCTAAATTTACAAAAATTCCCCAAACCCGTGTCTGTACTTATTCGTGGTGTAGCAGCCTTTCGGGCAGCTAGAAAGAGGGATCATCGATTGTGTAGGGCTTTTTCAGGTACACTCTTGAATTCCGGTATCGACGCAAGTTCTGGACACAGGATGTTGTTTAACATTTCGATGTAGTGTGCTGAATGCAAAGTAAATGCAGTTTTCCCCATTCCCTCCCCTCCCGGTCTTGAAGAAACAGCACAAAATTGTTACTTTTGAGCTTTGGAGAGGCTATGGGTTCTCTGAACCCCAGTACTGACAGTTCTGCACAGTACATAGCCGTAAGGAGGGAACGGGCTTCCTAACTCATCACTGTCAGAACGCCTGCATATTCCATAACAATAGCGTCCATTGTGCTACAAAATTCTTTGCACTGAAAAATCCTATTTCGTTTAGTCGCTGAACGACCATTGATTTCTATGGGTTAAATCTGAGACCATCACGTAAGAAGCACTGAAGCGAACGCCTTGACATACCCAGCGCTACAGACTGCAGCCTAGCCGATCATTTCGGACTAGCAAGAACTGTCCTCACTCTGTCTACCTTTACCAAAGTTTCGAATGAAAGCGAAAGATCAGGTGGTGTTTCCTCATCATAGATATAGCCAATACTTCTAAACACTTCAACTCATTGGATTAGAGTGTTCCGATCTGGGATTGCATCTCGACGTTCGACAATACAGTTTTGCCGTAAAATACGTGGAACTGTGACCACACAATCATTGTTTTTAAAAGAACTGCTCGACATCATTCACGCGACGCTCTGCGCTTCAGTGCTCAGTAGCGACTGAAACTGCGTCGTCTGAGCTGTTCCTAAGAGGTTGCCAAAGGCCGATACCCCACTCTCCGCTGAGTGCTAGCGGTCTAAAGAACATGCCTTTCCTCTGCTCTACCCCATTTTCTTGAGTTTGATGCGGTGCACCTCGAATTATGTGCCAATCTCTTCACCTCAGATTAGCATTCGCAACCTATGTTCTCAATTATTTCCTGGATGTATTCCAGTCTCTGAGGACAATATTATGGAAATGGAAGAGGAGGTAGATGAAGATGAAATGGGAGATATGATACTGCGTGAAGAGTTTGGACAGAGCACTGAAAGACGTGAGTCGAAACAAGGCTCCAGGAGTAGACAAAATTCCATTAGAACTACTGACAGCCTTGGGAGAGCCAGTCCTGACAAAACTCTATCATCTCGTGAGCAAGATGTATGAGACAGGCGAAATTCACTCAGACTTCAAGAAGAATATAATAATTCCAATCCCAAAGAAAGCAGGTGTTGACAGATGTGAAAATTACCGAACTATCAGTTTAATAAGTCACAGCTGCAAAATACTAACGCGAATTCTTTACAGACGAATGGAAAAACTGGTAGAAGCCGACCTCGGGGAAGATCAGTTTGGATTCCGTAGAAATGTAGGAACACGTGAGGCAATACTGACCCTACGACTTATCTTAGAAGAAAGATTAAGGAAAGGCAAACCTACATTTCTAGCGTTTGTAGACTTAGAGAAAACATTTGACAATGTTGACTGGAATACTCTCTTTCAAATTCTGAAGGTGGCAGGGGTAAAATACAGGGAGCGAAAGGCTATTTACAATTTGTACAGAAACCAGATGGCAGTTATAAGAGTCGAGGGGTACGAAAGGGAAGCAGTGGTTGGGAAGGGAGTAAGACAAAGTTGTAGCCTCTCCCCGATGCTATTCAATCTGTATATTGAGCAAGCAGTAAAGGAAACAAAGGAAAAATTCGGAGTAGGTATTAAAATCCATGGAGAAGAAATAAAAACTTTGAGGTTCGCCGATGACATTGTAATTCTGTCAGAGACAGCAAAGGTCTTGGAAGAGCAGTTGAATGGAATGGACAGTGTCTTGAAAGGAGGGTATAAGATGAACATCAACAAAAGCAAAACGAGGATAATGGAATGTAGTCGAATTAAGTCGGGCGATGCTAAGGGAATTATATTAGGAGATGAGACACTTAAAGTAGTAAAGGAGTTTTGCTATTTGGGGAACAAAATAACTGATGGTGGTCGAAGTAGAGAGGATATAAAATGTAGACTGGCAATGGCAAGGAAAGCGTTTCTGAAGAAGAGAAATTTGTTAACATCGAGTATTGATTTGAGTGTCAGGAAGTCGTTTCTGAAAGTATTTGTATGGAGTGTAGCCATGTATGGAAGTGAAACATGGACGATAAATAGTTTGGACAAGAAGAGAATAGAAGCTTTTAAAATGTGTTGCTACAGAAGAATGCTGAAGATTAGATTGGTAGATCACATAAATAATGAGGAAGTATTGAATAGGATTGGGGAGAACAGAAGTTCGTGGCACAACTTGACTAGAAGAAGGGATCGGTTGGTAGGACATGTTCTGAGGCATCAAGGGATCACCAATTTAGTATTGGAGGGCAGCGTGGAGGGTAAAAATCGTAGAGGGAGACCAAGAGATGAATACACTAAGCAGATTCAGAAGGATGTAGGCTGCAGTAGGTACTGGGAGATGAAGAAGCTTGCACAGGATAGAGTAGCGTGGAGAGCTGCATCAAACCAGTCTCAGGACTGAAGACCACAACAACAACAACAACAACAACAACATTCCAGTCTCTGGCTTCCTCTACAGTTTTTGACTTCTACAGCTCCCTCTAATACCATAGAAGGCAGTTCCTGATGTCTTAACATATGTCCCATCATCTTGTCCCATCTCCTAGTCAATGTTTTCCACATATTCCTTTCCTCTCCGATTCTGCGCAGAACCTCCTCATTCCTTGCCTTATCAGTCCACCTCATTTTCAACCTTCGTCGGTAGCACCACATCTCGAATGCTTCGATTCACTTCTGTTCTGATTTTGCCACTTTTGTGGATGGCAAGACAGCCAATCCACTAGGAGGAAGCCGAAAGGCACGCGTTTAAGCTCACTCAGGCTGGCGTGAGGTCTGGAACAGTTAAAGGAGTTGAGTCTAGTAAAAAAAGTACGTAGCTTCTGGAATACTTAACTTTAATCCATAATTGGTGAACATCGGTCTGACGGTACATGCATCACAAGATAAATAGCAAATGATAATTGCGCCTTGCTAGGTCGTAGCAAATGACGTAACTGAAGGCTATGCTAACTATCGTCTCGGCAAATGAGAACGTAATTTGTCAGTGAACCATCGCTAGCAGAGTCGGCTGTACAACTGGGGCGAGTGCTAGGAAGTCTCTTTAGACCTGCCGTGTGGCGGCGCTCGGTCTGCAATCACTGATAGTGGCGACACGCGGGTCCGACGTATACTACCGGACCGCTGCCGATTTTAAGGCTACCACCTAGCAAGTGTGGTGTCTGGCGGTGACACCACAGCCACAGTCCATGTTTCACTACCACACAATCCTGTGCCATACACATACATTCCCATAAATTTATTTCTCAAATCAAGGCCAATGTTTGATCCTAGTAGACTTCTCTTGCCCAGGAAAGCCCTTTTTTCCAGTGGCAGTTTGCTTCTGATGTTCTCCCTGCTCCGTCCGTCATTGGTTATTTTACTGCCTAGGAAGTAGAATTCCTTAACTTTATCTACTTCGTGACCATCAATCACGATGTTAAGTTTCTCAGTGTTCTCATTTCTGCTACTTCTCATTACTGTCGTCTTTCTTTCGTTTACTTTCAATCCATATTCTGTACCGATTAGACTGTTGATTCTTCTTCACTTTCACTCAGGATAGCAATGTGTTCAACAATTCGTATCATTGCTATCCTTTCACCTTGAATTTTAATTGTACTCCTGAATCTTCTTTTTATCTCCATCACTGGATCTTCGATGTACAGCTTGAACAGTAGGGGACGAAAGACTACATTCCTGTCTTACAACCTTATCAATCCGAGCACTTCGTTCTTGGTGTCCACTCTTTTGATTCCCTCTTTGCTCTTGTACATATTGTACATCTCGCTATAGCTTACCCCTATTTTTCTCAGAATTTCGAACATCTTACACCATTTTACACAGTCAAAGGCTTTTCCAAGTCCACAAATCCTATGAACGTGTCTTGATTTTTCTTTAGTCTTGCTTCCATTATCAACTACAACGGTAGAATTGTCTCTCTCGTGCATTTACTTTATATCCAAACTAATCGTCATCTAGCAAATCCTCAATTTTCTTTTCCATTCTTCTGTATATTACTCTTGTGCGTAACTTTGATACATGATCTGTTAAGCTGATTGCGCGATAACCATCGCACTTGTCAGCTCTTCGGAATTGTGTGGATAATATTTTTCCGAAAGTCAGGTGGGATGTAGCCAGACTCATACATTCTACACACCAACATAAACAGTCGTTTTGTTGCCACTTCCCCCAATGATTTTAGAATTTCTGAGGGAATGTTATGTATCCCTTCTGCCTTATTTGATCTTGCGTCCTCCAAAGCTCCCTTAAATTCTCATTCCAATTCTGGATCCCCTACCTCTTCTAAACCGACTCCTGTTCCTGCTTCTATCGCGTAAGACAAATTTTCCACTTCATAGAGGCCTTCAATGTACTGTTCCCATCTATCCGCTCTCTCCTCAGCATTTAGCAGTGAAATTTTCGTTGCACTCTTAATGATAGCACTCTTGCCTTTAATTTCACCGAAGGTTGTTTTCACATTTCTATATGTTGAGTCAGTCCTTCCGATAATCATTTCTTTTTCGATTTCTTCACATTTTTCATGCAGCCATTTCGTCTTAGCTTCCCTGCACTTCCTGTTTATTTTATTCGTCAGCGACTTGTATTTCTCTATTCCTGAATTTCCCTTAACATTTTTGTACTTTCTTCTTTCATCGATCAGCTGAAGTATTTCTTTTGTTACCCATGGTTTCTTCGCAGTTACCTTCTTTGTACCTATGTTTTTCTTTCCAAATTATGTGATTGCCCTTTTTAGAGATGTCTGTTCCTCTTCTCTTGTACTGCCTACTGAGCTATTCCTTATTGCTGTATCTATAGCTTTAGAGAATTTCAGGTGTATCTCGGCATCAAAAAATGGTTCAAATGGCTCTGAGCACTATGGGACTTAACATCTATGGTCATCAGTCCCCTAGAACTTAGAACTACTTAAACCTAACTAACCTAAGGACAGCGCACAACACCCAGCCATCACGAGGCAGAGAAAATCCCTGACCCCGCCGGGAATCGAAAACGGGAACCCGGGCGTGGGAAGCGAGAACGCTACCACACGACCACGAGATGCGGGCATCTCGGCATCCCTTAGTACTTCAGTATCCCACATCTTTGCATATTAGTTCGTCTTGAGTAACTTCTTAAACTTCAGCCTACGCTTCATCAATACTACATGGTGTTCTGAGTCTATATCTGCTCCTGGGTACACGTTGGAATCCAGTATTTGGTTTCTAAATGTCTGTCTGACCATGATGTAATGTAACAGAAATATTCCCGTATCACCAAGTCATTTCCAAGTATACCATCTCCTCCTGCGATTCTTGAACAGAGTATTCGCCACTACTAGCCGAAATTTATTGCAAAACTCAGTTATTCTTTCTCTTCTCTAATTCCTTGTCCCATGCCCATATTCTCCTGTAACCTTTTCTCCTACACCTTCCCCTACACCTGCATTCCAGTCCCCCGCAGCTGTTAGATTTTCAGCTCCCTTTACATACTGTCTTACTCTTTCAATATCCTTATATACTTTATCTATCTCTTCATCTTCAGCTTGCGAATTTGGCATATATAGCTGAATAATGTTGTCGATGTTGTTTTGCTGTCGAATCTGATAAAGACAACTCTGTCACTGAATTGTTCACAGTAACGCTCTTTCTGCCCTACCTTCCTATTCATAACGTATCCTACGCACACTATATCATTTTCTGCTACTGTTGATATTACTCTATACTCTTGTGACCAGAAATCCTTGTCTTCTTTCCATTTCACTTCACTGAACAGTACTGTATCTAGATTGAACCTTTGCGTTTACCTTTCCAGATTTTCTAGCTTCCTCCCACGTTCAAGCTTCTGACATTCCACGCCCCGAGTCGTAGAATGTTATCCTTTCGTCGGTTATTCAATTTTTTTTCTCATTGTCACTTCCCTCTTGGCAGCCCCCTCCCGGAAATGCCAATGGGGGACTGTTCCGGAATCTTTCAGCAGTGGAGAGATCATCATGACACTTTCTCAATTACAAGCTCTATGTCCTGTGGATAGACAGTATGTGTCCTTAATGCAGTGGTTTCCATTGACCTCTGCATCGTGATGCCACTGATCATTGCTGATTCTTCCGCCTATAGGGGTAGTTTCCTCTCCCCGAGGACAAGACAGTGCTCTGATCCTCTATTCGCTCCTCTGTCCTCCTTGACAGCCGTTAGTAGAATGTATTTGACTTCTTATGCCGGAAGTCTTCGACCACCAACGCTGATTATTGATCAAAATTTAAGCGGTGGCGAGTTTCTAACCCAGGAAATTTTGATTAGTAATCAGAGACGCTACCTCTAGACCCCTAGACTGCGGGTCTGCAAAACCATAGCTTAACACTACATACCTTTTGTTGATTCATTTAGCTTTCTGTTTTGTTTAACATCCCATCGTTGAACTTCTGTAATTAGTATACTGTAATGAAGTGTAATCTCTGTAATATGCACAATATAAGCAAATGGTTTGTTTTGTCTTTCTCACATAATCTCTGTGGTTATCTTCGAGGTTGAATAATTTTGTTTAAATAATTTTTTTTGTAGAAATGTCAGTATGTGCAAATGGTCTGTTTCATTTAATATGTTTGGTTGCTGTTATGTAAACTGCTGACCTTCACTTAGGGTTCTGAGTTATTTTGTAAGTAAAAGGTGGTGTGGTTCCCCTCGGGAACGGAACTGTGTAGCGCGCGCAAAATGTGGTGGGCATGGATAGAAAGGTGGAACGAAGAGTCGGTCAGGGATGAGCTACTGACCCACCAATAGCTCACAAAAAGGTTGTGAATTGTGCTGGTGCCGAGTGGGGCATTTTGTGCCGTTTCCCAACGTGCCAAAGCCTCGGATGGATGCAGTAACTAGATGGAATTATGTTGGAATTGATATCTATCATCGCCACCAAGAAATGACAGGGTCCAGCAATTCTACCTGGAAATCCACCTACCAACATGCACTCGCCACCACATTGCGCAATCACCGTAATGGAACAGACGAACTATAATAATGTACCGTGAAAGATCAGCTCATTGGATGTTATAGTGTACTTAAATATAAGGTAACTTATAACTGAATTTATATACCTACCTTGATTTTTTCCTTATCACAAAACCTCTCAGGTTTCTCTCCATTTGAACTATGATTACCGAGTGTCCTTGTTGTGAAAAAAATGAAAGCTTCAAAGCCAAACAGTTAATTAAATAATGTTGTTTGATATTTGGTAAGATGGGAGTATTCAGATTTACTGTGGATTTGGTAAAATTGAGGGAGGTAGTAAATGTAGCTTTGTGAAAGCCTTCCACTGACTGAAACAGTCCAATTTAAAGTTTTGTGGACTTTCAAAGTTACCTGTTTAATCATTAACTTGAAAGTAGAAGACTGTGATAATAAAGACAGGCAGTAAACCATCTTGAGGTTAGTTCCAAAAGTAAATATTACTAAAATTTGGCTTGAAATGTTCTTCTCAGTAAACAATTTTCTGTTACTTTTAAAAATTAAAAGTTCTTAAAACTGAGGCTTATAAAGTTTTGCTTAGTTACAAATCACAGTGCAGTCTGTTGAAAATCACCTAAAGGTGAGCTATTGTCTTATAACCACGACAAGTTGTGTTCTACTGCAGTAAAAGTTGAGAACTAGTACTTTTGAAAGTTACATGTTCATGCCTGTTAAGGGCTTGTTTCTCTAGTGTATGAAAAGTGTGTTTAGTTTGCTCTGCTACAGTGGTCAAGATTAAGGGCCCCCCTCCATTAAAAGTAGTTCAAATGCACAAAGTTACTTAATCATAGAAAATTTCAATTACTCTTGCTATTCAAGTCAAATTCTGTACAATATTGAGTTCCTCTTGTGTACTAAAAGTGCATATTAATGGTGTAACAGGATCCACTGCTTGTCTATTGTGCTCGTGCTAGATAATGATTAATAGAAAGACCACTATCTATGAAAACAGTAACTCCTTTATTCAAAGGACAGTGAGATGTAATTTGTTAGTGAACTCCATTTAATTTTCATTCTAAGTAGAAATGTGTTTAGTAGTGAGGGACTTAATCTATGCACAATAACTAATTTTCTGTGAACCATATCCATATTTCATGTCAGATAGGAATATGTTTGAAAAGCAATATTGAACCTATGTCCAGTTTACGATTGTACAGTGAATATTAATAGTAACGTTATTGAAACCATTCAGTTTGACTAAGTCCTCAAGGTAATAGCGTGTTTCGTTATCTGTTATATTTATGCAAATAGTTTGTTCTGCTCTGTCAGCCCCAACCTTAACGTGAACATATGCAGGTGCCAGAGTTCATTGCACTCCCGTGTGACACAGTATAGCTTGTGTTTGCCCATTGAAGTTACTTGTTTTCAGTTTCTTGATCAAGAATGTTACGCATTCTTATGCCTAATTAGGCTGGTGACCGTTTTTTGTTATCATTTGGATAGTGTGGATAAGTAAATTATTGTTTGTTACTGTTCAAGTATTTACGTAATTCTGACTTCCGATAAGCCACCTCCGTTGGGTACATCACGATCAACATAACAAAATTTCTTCCAGAGGGTAACAATGCACTGTTGCTTTATACCACACTAGCTTTAACAAGCTAGTTTCATTATATGATCCGCTTCCAACTTTAAGGTTATGGTGTAGCAGTAGTAGCGGGCGGCAGTGTTATAGGTCTACCCTGTACACACTCTCAAAAGAGGGGCAGAAGGCACCCTGGTGAAAGAAAATGAAACGGTTCCCTGGACAAAAACAAACGAAAGATGTAAATAGAGGACACTGTGCGATAGTCACTTGTTGACGCCTGACAGCTCCTCTGGTGCCATTTACGAAAGCGCACGCTGTCGGTACAAACAAAGGGACGGCCCGGCCGCCGGCTTTCTTTAGCAGGAAAGCCAAGCTGCGCCGCAGCTCACGTCGACCCGAAGTATCGACTGCCGATGGAGGCCTGCCAAATGGCGAACGGTGCACGACGCGCCATTAATCGTGGCCCGCGAACCTATCATCCGGAGAACAACGGGCCTCGCGCTGTCAGAAAGTTTGAAGGGCCTGCCCTTCCGTTCTTGCTTCTCTTCGGTGCCCGCATTGTGCGGCGGCTGATCGACTAATGGATGGCAATGCGACACGCAGCTACATCGAACGGTCGCAGCTCTTTCGCTAGTTTCATTCCGAGCCGCTGCGTATTATAGTTACCCAAGTCTTTCTGCATTTTTCGGAGTGACCTTTTGAGGGAGTTTGAATCTCCTAAAGGACGAGAACTTCTGACAGATGATAATTCTTCCAATTTTTTTCAAGATATCCAGCTCTGATATCGGTTTCGCGATCGTGAGTAATTCAAGTCCAAGAAATGTGCGCTGACGTACAGTGCGAACCGGAACACCAGTTGAAACCTTCCCGTCTCCTCTATATCTCTTTTGTTACGCAACCTTCCCTTTTACAATAAGCTATGAAACCTTTCCTTAGGATTTCTATCTCTTGCTTAATAAAAACAAATGAAATCTTCCCTTTGAACTTAATTCTCTTTCTCAATAATAATAAGTGCAATCGTCGCATACAAATTTAAATGCTGCTTATTAAGTGTGATTTGCTGATTATTTCGACGAAACATAGGATGTGTCGTCGTCGTGGCTCTCGTCGTTACCTGCAATAACCCAAAACTGTTCCTTACCTTTTTTACTGTTACTGGATCGCCATCTGACTGCTACATCGAACTGCGACATGACTATACGTACTCCGTTTTACTATACTCTATTAGCTACTGGTGGGCTGTCATAATAAGTGGCTGTATTTATTACCAAAGCTGACGTTATTCTTTAATTAATTTGACTGAAGTTACGTAGTTCATAGTTACATTTTTTCTTGACAACAATAAAATTTTTGCAAAGTTTTACGTTGATGGTTTTTGGGATGGATTATAATCAGTAATGCAACATTGCTGGTAAAAATTAATTATATTCTGAAAACGTTTCTTCAAACATTTACTGCTGGTAATGAAATGATTTTACAAACGTTCAAATGGGACTTACTTTTTACAATAATCTTACAACTAGAATTGCGCAATCATACCTTCAGTAGTCTTGAGTTTCCCAAAGAAAATAATTCAATAATATTAGTTCCTCTTATGATAATAGTTAGCTGATGTCTCTGTACATCCGTTTATAATGTCTTGTAAATCATAGCTGGTGGCTGGCAGGCACACCGCTCCTCTCAACATCTCGCTTCAGACCTGCTACCGACTCGCTTCACTTCTCGCTTACTTCTGACTTCCTACGAACGCCAAAGTGCGGTTTCTCCCACCAACAATACTTTCTGGTGCAGACAATCCCTGCTACCATTACAAAATGTATCAATGCGCGCTTTCCCGCTCTTTTCTTAAAATGTATCCATACGCTGTCTCTCCCGCCCTTTTTAAAATTATATCAATGTGCGGTCTCTCTTGCCAAAAATACTTTGGTGCAGACATTCCCTGCTACCACGATTATTTCCAACATGACAAATATTAATTATTCCTACTTAATCCTATTAATAAAATATAAACATCTTTCATAAATTGTGGTTTGACAATAGACAATAGAAAAAAACATGTCTTACACGGTGAAAAGTTTCGGACGTTGTTCAGGGATATTTTCTGAGTATTTTGGCGTGAGGGGCACTTGGTCTTCAGTGAAGTCTTAGAGAGGAATTGTCTTTTGTTCCATTTCTTACAGCCGGCCGCAGTGGCCGAGCGGTCCTAGGCGCTTTAGTCCGGGACCGCGCTGCTGCTACGGTAGCAGGTTCGAATCCTGCCTCGGGTATGGTTGTGTGTGATATCCTTAGGTTAGTGGGTTGAAGTAGTTCTAAGTCTAGGGGTCTGATGACCTCAGATGTTAAGTCCCTTAGTGCTTAGAGTCATTTTGAACCATTTCTTACAAACTTTTATCCTTGTATCTCTCCTGTATTGAAGAGAACTACAAAATCATGCAAATGTCGACTCTATTCGCTATGCGTCTTGTTTGAAAACCAACTTGTTCCATTCACTCATGGTACTTGCTGTTGACAACATTTACCTCAGTTGTACTGCACTGGAAATGTCTTAGACCTTGCAGTTACGAATAGGCCGGCCTGTATCATAATGTCAGTATAGAAACGGGGATTATCGATCACGATGTCGTTATAAAAACTATGATTACCAAAGTTAATAAATCAGTCAAGAAGGCTACGTAGAGCAGACGAGCAGTTATTGGCATCTCACTTAGTCAGTGAATTGGCATGACGTAGTTCCAGTAAGATGGAGGTGGCAGATTTATGGCCAACGTTTAAGCAGATCGTAAATCGTGATCTGCAGAATTACTTGCCAAGTAAGTGGATAAAGGATGGAAAAAGACCCATCATGGATTAATAACGAAATTCGGAGAGTGATGAGGAAGCAGAGGCTGTTGCACTGTCGGTTGAAAAGGGAGCGCACAAACGACGACAAGTGAACTTTAGTAGAGGTTCGTGCGTCTGGGAAAAGATCTATGTGCGAAGCATACAACAACTACCGCTGTCACACCGTAGCAAAATACGTAGTAGGGAATCCGAGAAAATTCTGGTCTTATGTAAAATCGCTAAGAGGGTGTAAGGGTTTTATTCAGTCCCTTCTTGACTAGTCTGGTGTGGCAGTTGAAGGTAGCAAAACGATAGCCGAAGTTTAAAATTTCACGTTCAAGAAATCGTCCACGAACCGTACAAACATACTATCATTTTACCATGGGACAGACTCTCCTATGGACTACATAGTAATAACCATCCCCGGCTCAGAGAAACAACTGAAAGATTCTAAAACAAATGAAACACCAAGTCCAGACAGAATCCCAGATTTATTTTACAAAGAGTAGTCTATGGGATTGACCCCTTACCTTGCATTTGTCATGAATCTCTCGCCGAGCACAAAGTCCAAAGCGACTGGAAAAAAGAGCAGATGACTCCAGTATATAAGAAAAGGAAAAGAACGTATCCGCAAAATTACAGACCATATCCCTAACTTCTGTTTTCTGCAGAATCCTTGAATATACTCTCAGTTCGAATATAATGAACTTTCTTGAGACTGAAAAGCTTATGTCCACGAATCAGCTTGGTTTTAGAAAGCATTGCTCCTACGAAGCTTAGCTTGCCGTTTAACACATGATATACTGCGAACTATGAATGAAGAGTAACTGGCAGATTCCATATTTCTAGATTCCCAGAAAGCATTTGACTTGGTGCCCCATTGCAGGCTGTTAACGGAGGTACGACGATATGGAATAAGTTCACAGATATGTGAGTTGCTCGAAGACTTCTTAAATAATAGAAACTGGTATGTTATCCTCGAGGGCGAGTGTTCATCAGAGACAAGGGCACCGTCAGGAGTGACCCAGGGAAGTGTGATAAGACCGCTGTTGTTTTTTATATACGTAAATGATTTAGCGGACAGGATGGACAGCAGTCTGCAGTTGTTTGCTGGTGATGCCGTGGTGTACGGTAAGGTGCCGGAGTTGAGTGGCTGTAGGAAGACGCAAGGAGACTTAGACAAAATTTCCAGTCGGTGTGATGATGAATGGCAGCTAGCCCCAAATGTGGAAAAATGCAAGTTAGTGCGGAAGAGTAGAATATCCAACCTTTAATGTTCGGATATAGTATTACTAGTGTCCTGCTTGACAGAGTCAAGTCTTTTAAATATCTGGGCGTAACACTGCAAAGCGATAAGAGGTGGAACGAGTGTGTGAGAACTGTGGTAGGGAAAGCGAACAGTCGATTTTGGTTTACTGGGAGAATTTTAGGATAGAGTGGTTTACGTGTAAAACAGAGTATAGGACGCTGGTGCGACCTATTCTTGAGTACTGCTCGAGTGTTTGGGATCCGTACCAGGTCAGACTGGAGGAAGACATCGAAGAAATTCAGAGGCGAGCTGCTACATTTGTTATCGGTAGGTTAGAACAACGCCTAAGTGTTACGGAGATGCTTCGGGCACTCAAATGGGAATCCCTGGAGGGAAGGTGACGATCTTTTGGAGGAAACCTATTCAGAAAATATCTATAGAACTGACATTTGAAGCTGACTGCCAAACCATTCTACCGCCGCCAACCTACAATGTGCATCACGAATATAAGACACGCGAAATTAGGGCTCATACGTAGGCATAGGGACAGTAGGTTTTCCATCACTATATTTGCGAGTGAAACAGGAAGAGAAATGACTAGAGTGGTACAGAATATCCACCACCACCCAACGTACGGTGGCTTGTGGAGTGTTTATATAGATGAAGATGTAAATTAAATATGTTGAAAGGTATGTGCTAAGGTCTGATCAAGGTAGATCCAGAAAATAAAGTCGATTGTTGCCAACCGCAAGGTGGAATGAGTATAACATCTTTGAGTAGGAGGATCTTTGATGGTTAAGAGTGCTGGACTCGCACAGTAAAAAACTCGGGAGTCGCAGCTAGGTTCCCGGAGGAAGCAGATGTGTGGTGACAGCTTTAAGGTAGGATTCACGCTGCGCAGTTTACACTGAGCAAACTTTAGCACGTTAATGGGAGAAGCTATATAATGATTTTAAAATGGTTTTTGTTGGATAATGTTCAGAGTTAGGATGCGTATGTCCAAGGTTTGACACAGTCAGCGTTTTATAAAATTTTTTTGTGAGAGTGATTCGTGCTACAAAAATGTTGGAAATAGTAGTTTTTGTGTATGACTTAAAATTATATATATATATATATATATATATATATATATATATATATATATATATATATATATATATATATATATAAACATTGTGTTTAAATCTAACTGCCTGAATTATAATCCACATTCTCTGCTTGCATTGAATATGAAAATGAGTAGTAAAGTAAAGTTACCCACCAATGAAAGAACGTAAAGAAAATGAGGCCTCTATGTAATATATATGTGCAGTTCATGGTTTGAAATAGATTTTGGTATAACTAAAGTTATCAGAACCAAGTTATTTCGAATAACTAATTGTATGCCATTGCACAACTGGCAATATTCAAGTCAAGATATAATTTCATTAAGTAAACATTGGGGGCAAAAGTTAATTTTTCAGTACCATCTTAATGCCATTGCACAAATGGCATTATTCTCTTAAACTTGATTGCTGAGTCAAATACATGTTTCATTACTGGCAAAATGGAGGAGTGCACGAAACAAGTTCGCAGACGCAGTCAGATGCAGGTTTGTTGAATAATTATTTTGGAACAACTTTATCTTTGATACTTTAATTAAAAAGGAAACAATTTTGGTTAGATACTTTCACTTTTAAAGATAATTTTATCTATGATGCTTTCAATGTGAAGAAATGGAACATCTACAGCAGTCCTTTCGATGTCATTTATTACATGGCTGCCACTATTTGTGATTCAGTACGCCATCTTGAGGCCTGAGAATGGTGTACCAAAGCACCGAAACTGGTAGCCATGTAATAAATAACATCGAATGGACATCTGTAGGTGTTCCATTCGAACACATACGAGTAAGTGAACGGTCAAAGTCCCTCAAACCTCCAATCAGAAGGATGGACTTACAAGAAATTTATTAACAATTGCTCGCTACTGTCCCTTGTTCGTTCCTCGGGCAGTGTTAAGCCGCGTTCAGAGTGGCAGCGACAACGTCAGACAAGGACTCCAGAGGCCACCTGGTAGCACCGGCTGACAGTTTGATCTCTGAGTGTCCGATCTCCCCCGTCAGTTTTTGGCAGGATCAAGGTGGACAGGTTACGTTAGAATCTGATCTGTCAAGGAAGTTATATTCTACACAGACGGAAAAAAATTGCAACACCAGGAAGGAGTTGTGCGACATAAGCGAAATTTGGTAGGCGTTGTAAGATCCACGACACTATGTTCTAGCCACAAGATGTTAAAATGAACTAAGTGTACAAAATTCAACAAATATTATCGATACTATGTATAAAAAAGACTGTATCGTGTAAAAATGACGATAATTATTTCATTATTTTTGTAATAATTTAATTTCTGTGTGAATTAAAACTATTATCAGAGAACTACATTCATAGACATCGACAATTATAATTTTTTTTTTTTTAATCTGTGATAACTGTGGTTCAGTTGTTCTTCCTGTGCTAACCAATGAACTGTTCGGGCGTGAGACGTGTGAGGTCTGCAAAGGGTAAGCCTGTAACTGTATTGTTCATTATTATTTGAAAAATAGAGTTGCTATTGTCTAGACGTAGATTTGTATTTATTTCAGTTGTAATCCAATCTACTTAATGTTTTTTAAGTGTTAATTTTCAGCTCCGCAATTAGGAGCGCAGCCATTAGCGCTAGTAACTTACAGCGGATTTTACTAGTAGCTGGTATAAAAAATATGAAATATTTTTAATAGAGAATAATTTTAAATGCTAAACAGTTGAGAGCAAAAGATTTAAAGACTTTCATCTGAATACATTAACTTGATATAAAAGGAAGCGAGAATAACAATAGACAAATTGACTGTCGTCTGTCTATCTTAGCAAAAATATCTCCACGGCATTTTTGAATCGAGAATTTTAACAAACATAAATGTTGTTGGATATAAATGAATGGAAATAAATGTGCACCGGTGGTCCCGAATCTACTTCAAAAGACAGAATTCAACTCAGATTGAATCTTTAAAAACAGTACTCACATCACATTACATAATATCAATTTCTTATTTGCTGGTGTATGAAGCCTAATTATTTTGGACGATTTACAAGAAATATTTTAATAGGAGACATACGTCAGTGCTGTGCGCGGGTAGTATTTTGTGACTAAATGTTCCCTTTTGCTAGGGAAAAGTGCTTCCATCTTAAGTAAAAGTTGTGTAAAATCTGATAAATGATATGCAATTTAGTGCCACTCACACTATTTTACAGACAACATTTCTACACAACGTCAAGGGGAGATTTCTTTAGCAGAGTGAAAAATACTAGCCGGGATAATCATTTCTGAGATCAAACGAATTGTTACGCTGACAATAGGTAACTGGTTTTATATATTTTTTTGATCTACCTGAAATATCATTTATAAGTCGCGAAATACTACAAATCGGTTCCGCCAAAGCGTGTTTGTGTATCTCAAAGATGGTGTCTATTCAGATTGCATACGAGTCGCATAAGCTTGGTGCTACTAGCGCCACTACGAGCAAGCGAATCAGCTTTGCTGTAAGTGCCTGGTGTAACGGTTGTGAGCATTAGTTACCATAGAACTTCGACGTGGTGAGTTGACGTTAGTCAGGAACGTCTTTAAGGCGACAAAGTCGCCATTGCCAGCACCTCACTGAGTTTGAATGAAGTCTTTTAATGGGGCTACGAGAAGTTGGGTGTTCCTTCTACAATACCGCAGAAAGACTTGGCAGCAACACAGCCACTGTACTCGATTACTGGCAGCGTTGCTCACGAGAATGTGCGGTCGCAGGAAGACTGATCTCCGGACGGCCGCGGGGCGTTACCGAAAGGAAAAATAAAAATGATTCAAATGGCTCTGAGCACTATGGGACTTAACATCTGTGGTCATCATTCCCCTAGAACTTAGAACTACTTAGACCTAACTAACCTAAGGACATCACACACATCCATGCCTGAGACAGGATCCGAACCTGCGACCGTAGCGGTCACGCGGTTCCAGACTGAATCACCTAGAACCGCGCGGCCACACCGGCCGGCCCGAAAGGAGACATCATCGTGTTCGGCTCTGGCGCATCGTACTGCATCTACAGCAGCAATTTGAACAGCAGTTGGCACCAGAGTGACACAACGAGCTGTTACAAATCAGTTACGTCAAGGACATCTCCGAGTCGGACGCCCTGTACCGTGCGTTCCAATGGCCCCAAACCACCGCCATCTTTGACTTCAGTGGTGTCAAGCGAGAGATCGTTGCAGGGAGAGGTGAAGGTCTGTTGCGGTTTCTGATGAAAGCTGGTTCTGCCTCAGTGCCGTGTGTTGGTTAGGAGGGGGCCAGCTGGGAGCCTGCAACCAATCTGTCTGCCTGCTAGACACAATGGATCTACATTGGGGTGCGATTTCGTATGACAGAAGGTGCACTCTCCTACTGCGTGTCCACGAACAATACGAGACTGGAATAGAAGGGGAACCTATAGAGGTACTCAAGGTACCCTCCGCCACACACTGTAAGGTGGCTTGCGGAGTATAGATGTAGATGTAGATGTAGATGTGTGTGTGTGTGTGTGTGTGTGTGTGTGTGTGTGTGTGTGTGTGTGTGTGTGAATTCCTAAGGGACCAAACTGCTAAGGTCATCGGTCCCTAGATTTACACGCTACTTCACTTATACTAAGAACAACACACACACAGACGCACACACACACACACACACACACACACACACACACACACACACACACACACACACACACCCAAGTCTGAGGGAGGACTCGAACCTCCGGCGGGAGGAGCCGCGCAATCCGTTTCATGGCGCCTCAAACCACGCGGTCGCTCCTCGCGGCCCTCTCCTCGTTATCCCAAGCACGCTGACTGCAAGTTTTTAAGTCATTCTGCCCATTCGGCCTGTTGTGCTGCGACTCACGATAGCATTCCAGAGAGTGTTTTCCAACAGGGCAACGCTCCCCCACACACATCTGTTGTCACAACAAGCTCTGCAAAGGGTCTGCATGTGGCCTTGGCCTGCTCGATCACTACATCTCGTTTCAATCGAGCACATATGGGACATCGTGGAACGACAACTCCAGCGTCACCCACAAACAGCATTAACCGCCGCTGTACTGACCGACCAAGTGCAACAGTTATTGAACGCCTTACCACAAAGCAGTTGAGAGATTTATACGAAATAAATTAACAAACGACAGAGGTGATCCTCCTTGGTACACTAAACGGGTTAGAACACTCTTACAGAAACAAAGAAACAAACATGCCAAATTTAAACAGACGCAAAATCCCGAAGACTGGCGAAAGACGCTCGAAATTTAGCGCGGACTTTAATGCTAGATGCATATAACAGTTGCACAACGAAACTTTGTCTCGAAACCTGACAGAAAATCCAAAGAGATTCTGGTCGTATGTCAAGCGCAAGAAACAATCAATGCCTTCTCTGCACGACAGCAATGGATACACTATCGAAGACAGTGCTGCCAAAGCAGAGTTACTATACACAGCTTTGCGAAATGCCTTTACAAAAGAAGACGAAGTAAATATTCCAGAATTCGAATCGAGAACAGCTGCCAATATGAGTAACGTAGAAGTAAATATCTTCGGAGTAGATCCCTCCTGTAGACCAATTTGCCAGGGAAAATTTTACGAGCTTACAGTATATAGCGTGTGTCCGTAAGAGCGTGCAAAAATTTAACACTTCGTAGAGTATGCTCGACTGAACAATTTGAGGTAGGGAACTGTGGGATCGAGAAGCCAGCTTAAGGAGATAGTAGGAGTAACATCACATTGTTGTGTAGTTTTTTGTTTACATTAGTTGCAGTTAACTGGAAATACTACCACTGACACAATGAACACACCATTTGCACTGTATCTTACAAAATGAATGTGCTGAAACTGATGGACATCAGCCTCAATGCAAGCATGACATCGGCGGATAAGATTATGAAGAAACCTAATAAATATCCCCGGTGTGTTTTGAATCACATCACAGGCAGCTACAATTCAGGCAACTAACTCCATTTCCGTATCCGCTAGGATTTCATACACCCGTGACTTTTGATTTCCCCATAGGAAATAATCGAGGGGACTCAGGTCAGACGACCTCGCAGGCCATGGAACAGGATCTGCCTTTCCCATACAGCGACCAGGAAATACAGCATCATGACTTCCTAGTAATCAGGCTCGTCCTCCTTGTTTTCTTGCAGAAAATAAAGAATGTACATGTACATGTACATGTAAATAAACAGCACAGTACATATAAATTTGTACGCATGTTAGTAGTAAATAAGTTGGAAAAAGGTAATGCTAAACAAACCGGTAGGCGAGTTACTTCCATATCTCCGTAAGCTGTCTTCTGCATCCTCAGGTTCCCAATCTCAAATCGGTCACTGGAACGTTCTCTACGTCCTCTTACATTTTTGCACGCTCTTAGGGAAACACGCTGTAGACGCATTGGACGTGTGTGTTGTGGCTCAGGCTTGCTAAAACCAAGTTATTTGGTCATAACAAGGGAAGTTTTGCAATTCAGGCACAAAAAATCATTTAAAATCATCTGATAACGTTCCGAATTCACTGTAATTGCACGACCGCTCTCGTCATAAAAAAAGCACGGGGCAATTATTCCTCGAGCCGACATCTCAGCCCACTCAGTAACTTTTGGCGAATAAAGGGGTTTCTCACGCTTGTGTTTAGGATTCGTTCCAATCCATTAGTGGCAATTTTGTTTTTGGCGAATAAAGGGGTTTCTCACGCTTGTGTTTAGGATTCGCTCCAATCCATTAGTGGAAATTTTGTTTATTGAAGTGAAAATTCAGGTGAAAAAGAGCCTCGGCAGAAAATAAGATGCTCTTAAGTGAAGCGTACTTAGTAAGATCAAGAACGAACTGCAGCCTATGTCTGGTGTCCTGAGGCTTTAATTCTCCCACGTTTTATAAGAGTGCAATTTTTTTTTTTTGCAGAATTCTCTATGCAGTGGTGATCTACGCGCATTTGAAGAACTTGCTCGCTTACCAATGGAGAGGTTAGGATCGTCACGATCAAACTGATTTATACTCTCCACGGATTCGTCCAATCTTGATGGCCTTGGTCGCACCGATTTCGGTTTAATCATTGTTGAACCGGTCTCCTCAAACGTTTTGATCCATTGCCGGACGAAGGGAACACTTGGAGCATAATTTAGATTATGCAGTCCACATCACTGCGAAATTTCCTTCGTGCTACAGTCGCCGGACCACTGTTTTTGTAAAAGTCTCGCACATAGAAAGCGCGATCCGCTCCCGGGAAGCGCTCCATCTCGACTGAATTCCTAAATGCCAAGCAAGTGATGAACACAGCCCCCACACTTCTCCGATTTATTACGCACATGCAGAGAGCTTCAAATGGTTAAAATGGCTCTGAGCACTATGGGACTGAAAATCTGAGGTCGTCAGTCCCCTAGACTTAGAACTACTTAAAACTAATAACCTAAGGACATCACACACATCCATGGCCGAGGCAGGATTCGAACCTGAGACCGTAGCACCAGCGCGGTTCCGGACTGAAGCGCCTAGAAACACTCGGCCACAGAGGCCGGATATGCAGGAAGCTCTTCAAATAAAAACTTTCTTTTGAGATGCCCTGTATTTCAGTAGTGTGGATTCAATTTTATCAACAGTTTTACTGTCAAGACTGGTACAACACTTTGGCCCTTGCATCAAATAAATTAGGGGTTGGATAATTTGTCCACAGTTTACTTCTTTGTTTATGGGATGTCCGTAGACTGACACTGTATGCAAGAATCCATATTACAGCTGTAGTTCACTCTCTCTTCTCAACCAATATAAAGAACATAAGTATTTAGTACGCTTGAAAGATTATGTGCTAAGGTCTGATCAGGGTAGATCCAGAAAATAAAGTCGGTAGTTGCCAACCGCAAGGTGGGATGAGTATAATATCTTTGAGTAGGACGATCTTTGATGGCTAAGAGAGCCGTGCAGTAAAAACTGGTGGAGTCGCAGCAGGTAGCTGCCCGGAGGAAGCAGACGTGTGCAGACAGCTTTAAGGTAGGAGTCGCGGTCGCTGCGCAGTTACCCTAAGAAAGCTTTAACACGTAAATGAGAGAAGATATATAATGATTTCAAATTGGTTTTTGTTAGATAATGTTCAGAGTTAGGATTTGTATGTCCAAGGTTTGACACAGGAAGCGTTTTGTAAAATTTTTTGTAAGAGTGATTTCTTCTCAAAGTATAATTTTTTGCTACAACAATCCTGACATAATAAATTTACGGCTACTTCCGCGCTCCACCTGTTTCGGCGAGCTTAAACTGCATCCTCTGGCTCAGCACTGCGGCTCTCTTCTTCCACTTACAGTCTTCTGTCTCCCGTCACAACAAAAGCTGCCTCCTTTTTTCTCAAAATTATCAGTATTTTCACTTCTGGGAGGACACATTCTCGCTCGTCCGTGATTACAGTACCGAGTCCCAGCGCAGACTGGCTCCTTCCACCTGTCACTTTCTCATTAACAACCGAGCGGGTTAGCCGGGCGGCCTCATTCGCCTTGCCACGGTTCTCGCTGCTCCCCCCGTCGGAGGTTCGAGTCCTCCCTCGGGCATGGGTGTGTGTGTTAAGTTACATTAAGTATTGTGTAAGCTTAGGGACCGATGACCTCAGCAGTTTGGTCCCATAGGAACTTACCACAAATTTCCAAAATTACTCATTAACAAAAACTTTTCCTACCAGATAAAGCAATTTTTCGTATAAACAGCTCTAGCCAAGTACATGGAACACAGGAATATGTTTAAAGAACATACTAAGTTTCATTAATACACGAATACAAAAGAAAGGAAAGAACTAAAGACTCAAAAAATGTATACGGCTACCTTTACATATGCGTCAAAACATTTAAATGTACGGTATTGTTATGTATCGAACGAAACCCCCTTAATGAGATTTTCACTCTGCAGCGGAGTGTGCACTAATATGAAACTTCCTGACGGATTAAAACTGTGTGGCGGACCGAGACTCGAACTCGGGGCCTTTGCCTTTCGCGGGCAAGTGCTCTACCATCTGAGCTACCGAAGCACAACTCACGCCCGGTACTCACAGCTTTACTTCTGCCTGCATCTCGTCTCCTACCTTCCAAACCTTACAGAAGCTCTCCTGCGAACCTTGCAGAAGTAGCACACCTAGAAGAAAGTATATTGCGGAGACACGGCTTAGCCACAGCCTGGGTGATGTTTCCAGAATGAGAGCTGGGAGGACGGGGCGTGAGTCGTGATTGGGTAGCTCAGATGGTAGAGCACTTGCCCGCGAAAGGCAAAGGTCCCGAGTTCGAGTCTCGGTCCGGCACACAGTTTTAATCTGCTAGGAAGTTTCAAAAAACCCCTTATGAATCCACCCGAAGTTCTATACTAATTTCTGTAAAAGTATCGTGAAATTGGTAGAAACTTTTTTAAACGCCTTTTATTTAGAGTGAAGCCTTTGGTAACATCGTCATCTTCATCAGAACAGCGTCATTTGGGTTATGCGTCTAGACCAGTCCTGGCTACATCTTGGAGGTACTTTTTCCTCCAGAGTCGTCCTCGTCTGCGTCGACCAAACGGTTGCTACTGCCCAGCTGTTTCAGCGATTCCCGGTTCAGGTATGATGCAACGATTTGTTTCTGTACTCTGTATATCAGTGATGTTCCGAACTCCCAGATTTTCCATTGTTTTTTAATAGATTGAGTGGTCAGGTAGTGACTATACTGCTACTAATCGCAGAAACCTAATTTCTTCGCCTGTTTCTTCCGTAGAGCAAGCGTCTAGGTTTCACTCCTGCCTATGCATAGTTCTATAGCAGTTATCTTACGCAAGGTGTTGTCAGCCGCATTTTATTTGGTGTTTCAGCAGATAATTGCAGAGCAGTTTTTGCATTGTGTAGCTGGAAGCAACGCAGAAATACTGCTCATCACGTGTTCCAAGCGACGCCCATTCTTGACGAGAAGCGTCGGGCATATTACCGTTTGCGACGGGGCGGTAAATAAAGAAGTGCGGTTGAAGCGTTTTCACACGAAATGTGCATATACAAATGTTGGTTAAAAATGTTATTGCAAAATTTTGGCCCTCACGTAAGTCTCAGGGGATGATTTCCACACTTCGTGCATTAGTACACTTCCACACCCCTGTATTTGTTATAGTTTTTGAATTAATTATTCACTCAGACATAAGTACAGTTTATGCTAGGGAACAAGAATTAGGCGATTATTATACGAAAATCAATTTTTCACGACACAGTTCAATCGCTGTTTATTGGCATTGTTGCCGGCCGGTGTGGCCGTGCGGTTAAAGGCGCTTCAGTCTGGAACCGCGTGACCGCCACGGTCGCAGGTTCGAATCCTGCCTCGGGCATGGACGTATGTGATGTCCTTAGGTTAGTTAGGTTTAATTAGTTCTAAGTTCTAGGCGACTGATGACCTCAGAAGTTAAGTCGCATAGTGCTCAGAGCCATTTATTGGCGTTGTTCTTTTCTTTCACACAATGAAATTAGCACTGGTGAGACGGTTTACAGTTTTTCTTTAATAATAATTTGACTCCGAGCCCCCAATAGCAGTAACGTAGGCTGCTATAAACGAAAATTATTCAATAAGTTCGAACAGAACCACAAGTCCCACTGTCCTCTTTGTTCTAACAGATTCGGCACGAAATCACAGTTCGCCACATGTTCACTTACGACGATGTATACCTCGAAAATCGCACTCACACAAATAATCGTAGCACGTCCAGTTCACCAAATATGTGCTTGCACACTTGCACTACTAAACAATACTCTTTGTCGAAATAAATCGGTGCGAAAAAGAATTCTTAAACGACCACATGGGCCACCGTTAAGTGGACTTGCTCGCCACCCACCCTCCAAAACGACCGACCAACGACTCACCCCTGGCCAAGATGTCCGCTCGCTTATATAGGCTCGGATTTCCAACCCCCTGGTTATTTAAGTATCAATCTCACCAGTTAAGGTCACAAATTTTGATACATACATCCCTCGACAGAAATAAGTACACCATCAGAACCGCGCTAAAAAGTACATATTATTCACTATGTTACACCAATTTGTAGGATTATTCTATCGCCCGTAAATCAAGTTTTAGTTTTTGCAAAATTTCTCCACTTAGCGCAAGTTTGTTTGTTGACATCTGTGCTGCAAAGTTTTAAGATAGAACTGCATATAGCACCGTTTTTACACGTAATCTATAGCGATCTACACATTGCGCTGCTCAAAATCTTAATATCTATAATAATTAATTAATTATGGGTGATAATGTTAATGATAATTTGCAAACAATGAATACTATTGCAAGTTAAATGTATAGTATTACTTAACTAGTTTAAAAGACGTGTGATGCCACCCAAAATATTATGCAGTGCTGTTCTTTACGTCATGAATTTTCTATTGAATTTTCTATCAAACTTTGTTTATTGCTCTATATGGACTTAATTTCCCCCCCCCCCCCCCCACCCCCATGAACCATGGACCTTGCCGTTGGTGGGGAGGCTTGCATGCCTGAACGATACAGATAGCCGTAGCGTAGGTGCAACCACAACGGAGGGGTACCTGTTGAGAGGCCAGACAAAAGTGTGGTTCCCGAAGAGGGGCAGCAACCTTTTCAGTAGTTGCAGGGGCAACAGTCTGGATGATTGACTGACCTGGCCTTGTAACCCTAACCAAAACGGCCTTACTGTTGTGGTACTGGGAACAGCTGAAAGCAAGGGGAAACTACAGCCGTAATTTTTCCCGAGGGCATGCAGCTTTACTGTATGGTTAAATGATGATGGCGTCCTCTTGGGTAAAATATTCTGAAGGTAAAATAGTCCCCCATTCGGATCGCCGGGCGGAGACTACTCAGGAGGACGTCGTTATCAGGAAAAAGAAAGCTGGCGTTCTACGGATCGGAGCGTGGAATGTCAGATCCCTTAATCGGGCAGGTAGGTTAGAAAATTTAAAAAGGGAAATGGATAGGTTAAAGTTAGATATTGTGGGAGTTAGTGAAGTTCGGTGGCATGAGGAAGAAGACTTTTGGTCAGGTGAATACAGGGTTATAAATACAAAATCAAATAGGGATAATGCAGGAGTAGGTTTAATAATGAATAGGAAAATAGGACTGCGGGTAACCCACTACAAACAGCATAGTGAACGCATTATTGTGGCAAAGATAGATACGATGCCAACGCCTACTACAGTAGTAAAAGTTTATATGCCAACTAGCTCTGCAGATGACGAAGAAATTAAAGAAATGTATGATGAAATAAAAGAAATTATTCAGATAGTGAAGGGTGACGAAAATTTAATAGTCATGGGTGACTGGAATTCGGTAGTAGGAAAAGGGAGAGAAGGAAACGTAGTAGGTGAATATGGATTGGGGCTAAGAAATGAAAGAGGAAGCCGTCTGGTAGAATTTTGCACAGAGCACAACTTAATTATAGCTAACACTTAGTTCAAGAATCATAAAAGAAGGCTGTATACATGGAAGAAGCCTGGAGATACTGACAGGTTTCAGATAGATTATATAATGGTAAGACAAATTGTAAGACATTTCCAGGGGCAGATGTGGACTCTGACCACAATCTATTGGTTATGAACTGTAGATTAAAACTGAAGAAACTGCAAAAAGGTGGGAATTTAAGGAGATGGGACCTGGATAAACTGACTAAACCAGAGGTGGTACAGAGTTTCAGGGAGAGCATAGGGGAACAATTGACAGGAATGGGGGAAAGAAATGCAGTAGAAGAAGAATGGGTAGCTCTGAGGGATGAAGTAGTGAAGGCAGCGGAGGATCAAGTAGGTAAAAAGACGAGTGCTAGTGGAATCCTTGGGTGATAGAAGATATATTGAATTTAATTGATGAAAGGAGAAATTATAAAAATGCAGTAAATGTAGTAGGCAAAAAGGAATACAAACGCCTCAAAAATGAGATTGACAGAAAGTCCAAAATGGCGAAGAAGGGATGGCTAGAGGACAAATGTAAGGATGTAGAGGCTTATCTCACTAGGGATAAGATAGATACTGCCTACAGGAAAATTAAAGAGACCTTTGGAGATAAGAGAACCACTTGTATGAACACAAGAGCTCAGATGGAAACCCAGTTCTAAGCAAACAAGGGAATGCAGAAAGGTGGAAGGAGTGTATAGAGGGTCTATACAAGGGCGATGTACTTGAGGACAATATTCTGGAAATGGAAGAGGATCTAGATGAAGATGAAATGGGAGATACGATAATGCGTGAAGAGTTTGACAGAGCACTGAAAGACCCGAGTCGAAACAAGGCCCCCGGAGTAGACAACATTCCATTTGAACTACTGACGGCCTTGGGAGAGCCAGTCCTGACAAATCGCTACCATCTGATGAACAAGATGTATGAAACAGGCGAAATACCCTCAGACTTCAAGAAGAATATAATAATTCCAATCCCAAAGAAAGCAGGTGTTGACAGATGTGAAAATTACCGAACTATCAGTTTAATAAGTCACAGCTGCAAAATACTAACGCGAATTCTTTACAGACGAATGGAAAAACTGGTAGAAGCCGACCTCGGGGAAGATCAGTTTGGATTCCGTGGAAATGTTCGAACACGTGAGGCAATACTGACCCTACGACTTATCTTAGAAGCTAGATTAAGGAAAGGCAAACCTACGTTTCTAGCATTTGTAGACTTAGAGAAAGCTTTTGACAATGTTGACTGGAATACTCTCATTCAAATTCTGAAGGTGGCAGGGGTAAAATACAGAGAGAGCGAAAGGCTATTTACAATTTGTACAGAAACCAGATGGCAGTTATAAGAGTCGAGGGACATGAAAGGGAAGAAGTGGTTGGGAAGGTAGTGAGACAGGGTTGTAGCCTCCCCCCGATGTTATTCAATCTATATATTGAGCAAACAGTGAAGGAAACAAAAGAAAAATTCGGAGTAGGTATTTAAATCCATGGAGAAGAAATAAAAACTTTGAGGTTCGCCGATGACATTGTAATTCTGTCAGAGACAGCAAAGTACTTGGAAGAGCAGTTGAACGGAATGGAAACTGTCTTGAAAGGAGGATATAAGATGTACATCAACAAAAGCAAAACGAGGATAATGGAATGTAGTCTAATTAAATCGGGTGATGCTGAGGGAATTAGATTAGGGAATGAGACACTTAAAGTAGTAAAGGAATTTTGCTATTTGGGGAGGAAAATAACTGATGATGGTCGAAGTAGAGAGGATATAAAATGTAGACTGGCAATGGCAAGGAAAGCGTTTCTGAAGAAGAGAAATTTGTTAACATCGGGTATAGATTTAAGTGTCAGGAAGTCTTTTCTGAAAGTATGTGTATGGAGTGTAGCCTTGTATGGAAGTGAAACATGGACGATAAATAGTTTGGACAAGAAGAGAATAGAAGCTTTTGAAATGTGGTGCTACAGAAGAATGCTGAAGATTAGATGGGTAGATCACATAACTAATGAGGAAGTATTGAATAGGATTGGGGAGAACAGAAGTTCGTGGCACAACTTGACTAGAAGAAGGGATCGGTTGGTAGGACATGTTCTGAGGCATCAAGGGATCACCAATTTAGTATGGGAGGGCAGCGTGGAGGGTAAAAATCATAGAGGGAGACTAAGAGATGAATACACTAAGCAGGTTCAGAAGGATGTAGGTTGCGGTAGGTACTGGGAGATGAAGAAGCCTGCACAGGATAGAGTAGCATGGAGAGCTGCATCAATCCAGTCTCAGGACTGAAGACCACAACAACAACAACAAATGGGCTTAATTATTTATGAATCTTGACATATGACTACGGCACTCTATCCGCTATAACGAAGCGTTTTTAATGAGTACTCGCTCATCCCTGTATGTTGTTATTTACTGTTTTTATTTATCTTTCAATATTCGTGATATTAACCGATTTTGACGTTACTATAAATTTTGCGTCTCGTGACTTGAAATAAAGATCGATCTTTCAGAAGGTGCATATTGCTGACCGCAATCCACTGCCGCATCGCTCTTCGTCGAAAGTTACATAGTTTTCGCGTAATGCGCGAAAAACTAAACAACGGCCTGAGCTGCCGGCCACGTGGCCGCCCGGTGGCAGAGACCATCCCACCGACCGTCGCAAATCTCGCGCTGGCGGCCACGCGCTTCCGCGAATCGCGCGCCGTGTAGCGCGCTCGCTCTCCACAAGGCAATCCATGCATGCTACAAATATTCATCTAGTAACGGGGGTTTGTACCGCCACACGTTACAAACAAAATGATTTTCAAAGTGGAAATTTAAGTGCCCATTCGATATAGCGATCCCAGATTAATTTATTGCGGTATGTGATTTATAGATACGTGTCAAGAGGGATAGTAAAACACGAAGAATTAACAGCAGTGCCGTAGATATTCAGTAGCGCTGCATGCTTGGCGGTAGCAGTCATCGCGGGCCAGGGAAGTGCTGTTGCTGCTCGAGTACTCGTTATTCATCGTGTTTTACACTGAAGAACCAAAGAAACTGGTACACTTGCTTTATATCGTGTAGGGCCCCCACGAGCACGTAGAAGTGCTGCAACACGACGTGGCATGGACTCGACTAAAGTCTGAAGTAGTGCTGGAAGGAATTGACACAATTAATCCTGCAGGGCTGTCCGTAAATCCGTAAGAGTACAAGGGGGTGGTGAACAGCACTTTCCAAGTCATGCTCAATATGCTCATGTCTGGGGTGTTCGGTGGCCAGCGGAAGTATTTAAACCCAGAATAGTGTTCCTGGAGCCACTCTGTAGCAATTATGGACACGTGGGGTGTCGCATTATCCTGCTAGAATTGACCATTTCCCTCGGAATGCACAATGGATATGAATGGATGCAGGTGATCAGACAGGATGCCTACGTGTCACATGTCTAGATACATGTCGTATCTAGACGAATCGGAGGTCCCATATCACTCCAACCTCACACGCCCCACACCATTACAGAGCCTCCACCAGCTTGAACTGCCCCCTGCTGACATGCAGGCTCCATGGATTCATGAGGTTGTCTCCATACCAGAATACGTCCACTCGCTCGATGCAATTTGAAACGATACTCGTCCGACCAGGCAACGTGTTTCCAGTCATCAACAGTCCAATGTCGGAATTGACGGGCCTAGGCGAGGCGTAAAGCTTTGCGTCGTGCAGTCATCAAGGCTATACGAGTGGGCATTCGGCTCCGAAAGCGCATATCGATGATGTTTCGTTGAATGATTCTTACGCTTACACTTGTTGATGGCCCAGCGTCAAAGTCTGCAGCAATTTGCGTAAGGGTTGCACTTTTGTCACGCTGAACGATTCTCTTGAGTCGTCTTTGGTCCTGTTCTTGCAGGATCCTTTACCGGCCAGAGCGATGCCACGTTCAGACTCGCTTAAATCATGATAACCTGCATTTGTAGCAGCAGTAACCGATCTAACAACTGCGCCAGACTCTGGAAGTCTTGTAGCCGGCCGCGGTGGTCTAGCGGTTTAGGCGCTCAGTCCGGAACCGCGAGACTGCTACGGTCACAGGTTCGAATCCTGCCTCGGGGATGGATATGTTTGATATCCTTAGGTTAGTTAGGTTTAAGTAGTTCCAAGTTCTAGGGGACTGATTACCACAGATGTTAAGTCCCATAGTGCTCAGAGCCATTTGAACCAATCTGGATGTCTTATATAGGTGTTGCCGACTGCAGCTCCGTATTCTGCCTGTTCACACATCTCTATATTAGATTACGAATGCCTATAACAGTTTCTTTGGCGCTTCACTGTACTATCCCTGTCAGTACATATGGATTACACAAATATCTCACCACTCTGTCGGGGGCACGCAAAATTCCGCTTCAAAGATCATTTTGTTTTTAACGGGAAACAAACAGACGCTTTCCGTCGACAGCGTCGTTTGGAACACGTGATGAGCGTTTGTTTGGTCTCACTCCAACTAGACAATGTCTTTTTTGGGTCATCAGTCTTCTGACTGGTTTGATGCGGCCCGCCACGAATTCCCCTCATGTGCTAACCTCTTCATCTCAAAGTAGCACGTGCAACCTACGTCCTCAATTATTTGCTGGATGCATTCCAACCTCTCTTCCTCTACAGTTTTTGCCCTCCAAAGCTCCCTCTAGTGCCATGGAAATTATTTCCTTAACAAATGTCCTAATATTCTGTCCGTTCTCCTAGTTTCCACGTATTCCTTTCAACTCTGATTCTGCGCAGAATCTCCTCATTCCTTGCCTTGTCAGTGCACCTAATTTTCAACATTTGTCTGTAGCACCACGTCTCAAATACTTAGATTCTATTCTGTTCTGGTTTTCTCTCAGTCCATGTTTCACTACCGTACAAGTCTGTGCTCCAGACTCACATTCTCAGAAATTCTTTCCTCAAATTAAGGCTTATGTTTGATGGTAGTAGCCTTCTCTCGGCCAGGAAAGCCGTTTTTGCCAGTGCTAGTCTGCTTTTGATGTTCTCCCTGCTCCGTCCGTCACTGGTTATTTTACTACCTAGGTAGCAGAATTCCTTAACTTCATTTACTTCGTGACCGTCAATCCCGATGTTAAGTTTCTCGCTGTTCTCATTTCTGCTGCTACCCATTACTTCCGTCTTTCTTCGATTTACTCTCAGTCCATATTCATTAGACTGTTCATTCCATTCAGCGGATCACATAACTCTTTTTCACATTCACTCGGGATAGTAATGTCATCAGCGAATCGTATCAATGATATCCTTTCACCTTGAATTGTAATATCTCTCCTGAAGCTTTCTTTTATTTCTATCATTGCTTCTTCGATGTACAGATTGAACGGTAGGGGACGAAAGGCTACATCCTTGTCTTAAACCCTTTTTAATCCGAACACTTCGTTCTTGGTGTCCACTCTTGATTCCCTCTTTGTACTTGTAAATATTGTATATTGCCCGTCTTTCCCTTTAGCTTACCCCTATTTTTCTCAGAACTTCGAACATCTTACACCATTTTACATTGTCGAATGCCTTTTCCAGGTCGTCAAATCTTATGACCGCATCTTAATTTTTCTTTAGTTTTGTTTCCGTTATCAACCGCAACGTCAGTATTGTCTCTTTGGTGCCTTTACCTTTCCTAAAGCCAGACTGATTGTCTCTAACATATCCTCAATTTTCTTTTCCATTCTTCTGTGTATTATTCTCGTAAGTAACTTTAATGCGTGGGCTGTTAAGCTGATTGTACGATAATTCACGCAATTGTCAGTTCTCGCAGTCTTCGGAATCGTGTGGATGAGATTTTTCCGAAAGTCAGATGCCATGTCGCGACCGCGATGAAGCAGCCACGAGTGCTGTACTGGAACTCAAATAGTTCCAGTACAGCACTCATGGCTGCCACATCGCGGTCGCGAAGTGGGGCCGAGGCAGTTTCAGATAAGTTTTTACAGGCTGACGATAATTTATGGATTTGTAGTTTTAGCTTGACGATGTCCACTATAGACAAACGGTAGTTACTGTTATTCTGAAAAAGGTTGGGTTATCCCGGCTGAAAGCTAGGTAAATTCTAGGTAACGGTGCAACTGAGCTGTTGATAATAAAAATAAAAATTAATATTTATACAGTTGCTGACAGGGCCGCGAAATGTAGAAGACATTATTCAAATTTTTGTCAGAACATCGTATTCGCCACAATTACACATTAACGAAACACAGCATTAATACCTCACACATTGTCGAACTTGTGGGCAGTTTACCATTTTGCCAATAACTTTATTTAAAAGTAGACTGTAAGTGCTATTTGAAAATTGTGCTGATTTTAAAGTGGTCAGTCCCATGTGTTAGCGGACACCACAGTTGAAAAGTGAACCAAAAGACGCCTCTGCAGAGAAGGCAAAAATAATCATTTAAATAATATAACGACAATCTGTCGTCATTTATCTTGAGCGCCAGTGTACAAGAATACTGGCTTATTTATTTATGGACAAACCTTGGTTTATAATTATGATCTGAGCGTAAAAATATTTATAACGTTTTTTATTTAAAATTTGGTCTAATATACTAGTTTAGTACGGAAAAGTGGTCAATATGGGTCAAATCATGTGCGTCTCAAGTAAGAACGATGTATTTTTGGTGGGGATGGCCTTCAGGCAATGGAGAAGCAGAGAGTAGCGGAGCCCTATGGGAGTTAAGTGAAGACTGACTTTTCGAGTGAGGAGCTCAAGGGAGCGATTTGGGGCACTTCATTTGGACTGCTGGAAGAAGGCAGACCGGTCTATGGTACGAGCGTGACTCAGTCGTCGAGGTGTTTGATTCTGGGCGGTGAACACCCGCTGTCGTACTTCTGAAGGTATTTTATAATTCAAGAGTTCTGAATGTAGTCCAGAGCAGCACTCTGTTTCCGCTGTATTTACGGAATTGAGGATAGACAGAGTATGAGTTACTATTCTTTGTATCGCATGTGTTAATTTCTGAATCATCGTGTCGAACTCTGAATTATTTAGAACTGGTGAATCTTTCCTGTACTGTGATCACGAAATGGACTTAGTTTTCGCGAGTCTCTGATGGCTGTTTAGTTTGGGGATTTTGCTTAACGCTCTCAACGCAACTTTACAGCATTTGATAAGGGTATTTTCCATTTGTGTATTAACTGAATATCACAGTTCCACTTCCCGTTTATTTGAGATGTTCTTTCCTGAATAAACGTTGTTCAACACAATTCTCTATCGTCTACATAAGTTACAAACTTTAGAATACAGCTCTTGTTGTTCAGTTAGGTATTTAACTTCCATTTTTTCTGTGTATTTTATTAGGCAACGGCCTTGCCGCAGTGGATACACCGGTTCCCGTGAGATCACCGAAGTTAAGCGCTGTCGGGCGTGGTCGGCACTTGGATGGGTGACCATCCCGGCCGCCATGCGCTGTTGCCAGTTTTCGGGGTGCACTCAGCCTCGTGATGCCAATTGAAGAGCTACTCGACCGAATAGTAGCGGCTTCGGTCAAGAAAACCATCGTAACGACCTGGAGAGCGGTGTGCTGACCACACGCCCCTCCTATCCGCATACTCCACTGAGGTTGACACGGCAGTCGGATGGTGCCGATGGGCCATTTGTGGCCTGAAGACGGAGTGGTGGTGTATTTCATTAACTCGCGATTGTAGCCAGTGTATAGGGTATTTGACTGCAAGATCACAACTACAGGTTATTATTTGCGGAGCATGAAAGCAGACTTGCGTGGCTCGACCCTATGACTACATCGAGCTATTCGTTTTAAACAGAGCCGCGAATAGCCCCAATACCTATACTGTGCCTGTTTTTGCAATTACGAACCGACGCACTTGATTTTACATTTCATTTACGACGTAAATGTAAACTTTCGTGTTCTAACAGTTGATATTTATGTTCGAAATATACTTCAGTGTTGGAAATTTGATTGTGCAGACCTATATGGTCAGCCATTTCAATGACTGCAAAAAACTACTTTTAGCGTGATACTGGAACAACGACGTGGATGTAGTAATTATCTGTTCCGTCAGAATGCTTGATATCAGTGCGTCCTCTTGCCTCTCACCATTGGGGTGCTTGATTTATGTGAGTATCCATGATAGGTGCACGTCACTATGACTTCATGTACATTTTACCTTATTACAACAGCTGTGGTTGTATTCTTCGGGTAGCCGCTTAGTGGCCAGCATAAGAGTTAAGGCGGTCGGATGGAAACACAAACAGAAATCAGTCACGGTGAAGGTGGTATTCGCGGGTGCCCACAGAAATCAAGCGTTCCGATGGTTCACCACAACCGGCGCCTTAGGGAACAGTAAACTAAATTACGGTACAAGTAGCTTATCTGCCAGAAATATCAGTGTGTAGGCGTACTTTTTGTACTTTACAATCGCATTTGAAACACTCAAGTAACGCTTGCTCATCAGTATCAACCGATAGAATACAAAAGTTTACAGTTACATAGTAAATCAAATGTAGACTCAGATGTGTCGATTCTTAATTGCAAAAACAGGCACACTATATATTTGTCGATTACAGCGCCATGTACCACAAATGGAAAACAATTGTTTGAGTGAACTGTGCATATTTTTTTAGTGTAGAATATGAATGTGCAATGAAAATGAGTATTCCAGCACGAAACACAAAGTTGATCCCATCCACGCGAGAGGGGTGTTCAGGAGATTGCCACTTGCAGCACAGACAGATGATCTCTTTACTAGCATTAATTTTTCACCTGGGACATTTTTTTCTTAGGATGCGTCGTTTTCGAGGTATTTAGTTGTCTGAAGTTAAAACAAACAACCTTTATATATTTCCTCTCGGTGTTATCAAAGGAAATTCACTGTCTGTACTAAGGCAAAAAGAGGAAAATGCAGCTGCATAGAGCGTGAACCTCCTTTGTGATGCTGCCTGCGTTTATATTCTCTTAAAATACGTTACTCAGCAATATAGCAGAGTGATCCGTGCACTTGCTAGCTGTTTACAGCCTTTTTAACTGCAATTGTCTACAGATAATTTCGCGCTGTATGGATTAACGCTCAGCAGAACATAATCCGGTGAGCGGTGGAGTGGTGTGCGCTACGCGAGATTGGCTGTTGCATCTCCCGCCGTGCATAAAACTAATTACGTGACGCTGTTTGCTCGCGTATGTAGCCCAGAAATTACACGCGGAACAGCGTGGCGTTCCGGTCGTTTTATGGACTGCCGAAAGGTTTGTAAATGGAACTACAGCTGCCACATTAAAGGCAGTCTGCCCATTTGTTCAGCAAATAAACGGTCAAATATATGCGACTCCTGCAAAACGCGTCTGCGACTGTTCTTCGGCAGCGCGTTATTACTCCCACGCGAGAGAAGTGAAATGCATTGCTAGAAGCGAGGCTGTTTAACTACATCAATCAGCAAGAACATCATGCGACTGAAATTTATAACGCAGTTCTATCGCGGTAAAATATTTGTAATATGCAGAAGCATTCCCTAGAGTGTGTATTTGCTACACCAACGATGTAAATCTGTAGGGTAAGGCTGTTATCCGACTGGCAGCACTGAAATGTCACCATGTATCTAGGATGTTAACACTGCTTCTAGAAACCTCATTTCTGGTTTCGTTGTGTTCGTCACAAGTTATTTTGAAAATCCAGATATCTGTATATTTCGTTATCAGCACAATTTCACCTATTTTCGAAATTTCAGTTCATCAAATACACTACTGGCCATTAAAATTGCTACACCAAGAAGAAACGCGGATGATAAACGGGTCTTCATTGGACAAATATATTATACTAGAACTGACATATGATTACATTTTCACGCAATTTGGGTGCATAGATCCTGAGAAATCAGTACCCAGAACAACCACCTCTGGCCGTAATAACGGCCTTGATACGCCTGGGCATTGAGTCAAACAGAACTTGGATGGCGTGTACAGATACAGCTGCCCATGCAGTTTCAACACGATACCACAGTCCATCAAGAGTAGTGACGAGCCAGTTCTTCGGCCACCACTGACCAGACGTTTTCAGTTGGTGAGAGATCTGGAGAATGTGCTGGCCAAGGCAGCAGTCGAACATTTTCTGTATCCAGAAAGGCCCGTACAGGACCTGCAACATGCGGTCGTGCATTATCCTGCTAAAATGTAGGGTTTCGCAGCGATCGAATGAAGGTTAGAGCCACGGGTCGTAACACATCTGAAATGTAACGTCCACTGTTCAAACCGCCGTCAATGCGAACAAGAGGTGACAGAGACGTGTAATCAATGGCACCCCATACCATCACGCCAGGTGATACGCCAGTATGGCGATGACGAGTACACGCTTCCAATGTGCGTTCACCGCGATGGCGCCAAACACTGATGCGACCATCATGATGCTGTAAACAGAAACAGGATTCATCCGAAAAAATGGCGTTTTGCCATTCGTGCACCCAGGTTCGTCATTGAGTACACCATCGCAGGCGCTCCTGTCTGTGATGCAGCGTCAAGGGTAACCGCAGCCATGGTCTCCGAGCTGATAGTCCATATTGCTGCAAACATCGTCGAACTGTTCGGGCAGATGGTTGTTGTCTTGCAAACGTCCCCATCTGTTGACTCAGGGATCGAGACGTGGCTGCAAGATCCGTTACAGCCATGCGGATAAGATGCCTGTCATCTCGACTACTAGTGATACGAGGCCGTTGGGATCCAACACGGCGTTCCGTATTACCCTCCTGAACCCACCGATTCCATACTCTGCTAACAGTCACTGGATCTCGACCAACGCGAGCAACAATGTCGCGATACGATAAACTACAATCGCGATAGGTTACAATCCGACCTTAATCAAAGTCGGGAACGTGATGGTACGCATTTCTCCTCCTTACACGAGGCATCACGACAACGTTTCACCAGGCAACGCCGGTCAACTGCTGTTTGTGTATGAGAAATCGGTTGGAAACTTTCCTCATGTCAGCACGTTGTAGGTGCCGCCACCGGCGCCAACCTTGTGTGAATGCTCTGAAAAGCTAATCATTTGCATATCACAGCATCTTCTTCCTGTCGGTTAAATTTCGCGTCTGTAGCATGTCATCTTCGTGGTGTACCAATTTGAATGGCCAGTAGTGTATTTGACATATTATGGCGTAGTTTAAACTGTGATAAAATTTCTTTAGAAGTGCTTTCAGAATACGCTGCAGAGACTAACGAGCTACTGAACCCGATTTTAGGTACAGTAATGATGGTTTATACAAATGCTTTCGGAAATCCTCTTGACCAAGGCTGTGTACTCCGTTAACATTACGGATACGGTTCGAAATGTTCTGCACAGATCTGGTGCTCGGACGGGAACATTTCAGCTCCGTTTCACGAAGTAGTACATTGGTGCATGGTCACACTTAGACTTTTAGGATAGGGATTCTATTGCACAACAGGGGGTAACCTCTGTCGCTGAAGTGCGGTGTTGTTGTCGTTGTTGTTGACTTCAGTCCGAAGACTCGTTTGATGCAGTTTTCCACACTACACTATGCTGTGCTGTGCAAGCTTCTTCTTCCCTGAGTGACTACTGCAAACTACATACATTGATATTAGGACACAAAGGAATTACAGATATTGGCTGCGAATGGGTACTGATTTGTATCATGGGGAAATTTGAAAATTTGTGGCTGACTTGAATTCGAACCCGTGTCTCCTGCTTGCTAGGCTCTGGCACTGACCAGTGTGCCTTCCGGACATTGTGGTCATCTCAACTGCACTGACTACGGTAGCATACCTACCGTCATACCCAAATTCTCAACTTATAACACACACTACTGATGTAGTGCTCCTTGCCCAGTATCCACACTACTCCCGAGATTTCGCAGATTTCCATAAGACTTCGAGACTGGTGTGCATCTGCACTGAATATATCATTGGATGTCCTCGCCTTAATTATGTGTATGTTGTGTCTGTTCTTTGGGACATGTTCTGAAGAACAGACACCACATATATACATTAAAAGCTTTTTACTGTGTTCAAACTTTGTTCTCCAACTACAATTCTCCCCCCCCCCTCCCTCCCCCAACAATTCCTGCCATTTCCAAACTGAAGATTCTTTGATGTCTCGGGATGTGTCCTATCATCAGATCCCTTCTTTTACTCCGGTTGCGCTCCAAATCTCTTACACCAGTAGTGCCACAAATTTGTTTCTTCTCCAGTTCAGTACAGCAGTTCATTTGTGACAGGAGCTATCATGGTCGTGGGGGAGTGGAGCGTGTAGTTTGTTTCAGTGGACTGATGTCAAAAGCTGACAAGTACGAGAATTAACGTACAATCAGCTTAACAGTTCATCCATCCAAGTTACTGACATGACTAATATATGGTCGGACGAGTGTTTCTCCAGTTTCCTGATGGTAGCAGGACACACTTCAGAGCTGATCGTTTCGCCATGAGAGGGGGACATCAAACAGAAAGAGGCCTTCGCCGGCTGGTATTGCGGCTTTGAACATTTTCTTCGGAGGCGGGGTGGCGTGGGGCCACTCCATTGATTGCTGCTTCGTTTCGTGTTCGACGTGACGCACCCATTTTTCATCACCTCCGACGATATTCGACAGAAAATTGGCACGAGCAGCGTCTTAACGGCACGAGTCACAGCTGTATGTGTTCGGCCGGCGCGCAACAGATTGGGCAAGTTTGCGCGACCTTGTTGCCCAACGACTCACCGTGCTTTTGTTCACTGCCAGATCTCCGCAACCATTCTTCGGACGCTTATCAGTATCGCCGATGCTCTAGTTTACCTCCAAAGAAACTCGATGACACCTCTCTGCCTAGAACGCTCCTGCCTTACAGACACCGCTTTGAAAGCGACATATAGTGCTGCTAGCTATCGGAACTTAATGAAAGTATAGAGGCTGAAGAGAGAACATTCCACTAGGTCTCACAATAATTTCATCTCTCTTAGCAAAGCCTCTGTAGTAGACGTTGCATTGAATTGAAAATATTTTAAGGTATCAACTTCTTATTTTTTAGTGGAAAATACTTAAGCGTATGTCATAAGAAATGCTAGCTAGTGTATTTGACATTTTCATGAAGGCAAACTCTACTCGACAGTAATGATTAAGCGTTTTAAGACACTGTTAACTTTAACAAATTTACTAGTAAATACTCACCTATCATAAAGGCGGCCATTAAACCATGTTTAATCGCTAATATATTCTGTCTAGAAGTGCCTCTTGTACTGACACGGAAACCGTTTAACTTCCCTCAGTCGTCTGGGTTTACTCTCCTCTCACGTTACCGAGCGGGGTGGCGAAGTGGTTAGCACACTGGACCAGTATTCAAGATGACGTCGGTTAAAATCCCCGTCCAGCCTTTAAAAAAATGGCTCTGAGGTCATCAGTCCCCTAGAACTTAGAACTACTTAACCCTATCTAACCTAAGGACATCATACACATCCATGCACGAGGCACGATTCGAACCTGCGACCATAGCGGTCGTGCGGTTCCAGACTGAAGCGCCTAGGACCGCTCGACCACACCGGCCGGCCCGTCAAGCCTTCCAGATACAGGTTTTCCGTGATTTTCACAAGCCGCCCCCACGCAAATGCGCCCCAGCCAAATGCCTTGATCAGTCCTTTGAAAAGGGCACGGCCGATTTCCTTTCGTAATTCAAGACTGTGCTCCATATTTAATGACAGCCCTGTTGACGGTACGTAAACTCTGATCTTCGTTCCTTCCTTTCCTATCATGTTGCCAGCTGGGTTGATTTCTGTAGGCACGCTGACATAGGAATGACAGAAAAGCTTGTCTCTAGGAAGGTTAGTATCTGCTCGGGGACTGTGACTGGTATCACTTGCGAGTTTGAACTTAAAGGCTTCGTTCTCACTTCCTGTCCCAAAAGGCGAACATTGTATAAATTCGTCTGGATACGCAAGCAGGGTCCATGTGTAGCCACTTGTGATCCATGCTCTTCGTCTGTTGTCTATTCTGCTCACGTGGCAAAAATCAGCTGTGATCAGCAAATTGTCACATATTTCTTCATAAAATATACACGTTTTCCTTACTTATATTAACAGCAGAGCCAATCTCTGGTACTTCTGTGCATCTTCCTTCTTTAATTCCGTATGAACAAAATTCGTTTCAATCGATATTACAAAACGTGGATGTCCTATGAAAGATGCTAGGGATCTATATTTCAAATCAGATATTTATAGACACAGACAGGGTATATTCTTTTACTAAAACGAGAAAATGTGATTGTAGTTTTACTGTTTTTTGAGCATGGCTCTCTTCTATCTTCTCTTCCGTCTTCAGCGCAGCAGAATTGAGTTATTTTGTATCTGCCCATGTACATAAGTTTCACTGGTTTTAACAAGATTAAGGTTGTTCAAAATGGCTCTGAGCACTATGGGACTTAACTTCTGAGGTCATCAGTTCCCCAGAACTAAGAACTTCTTAAACCTAACTAACCTAAGGAGAGCAGTAACATCCGTGCCCAAGGCAGGATTCGATCCTGTGACCGTAGTGTTCGCGCGGTTCCAGACTGTAGCGCCTAGACCCAATCGGCCACACTGGCCGGCGATTAAGGTTGTGTTGAAGTATTCTACTGCTTTCATTTCTTGAATGCGTGCAGGTGTAAGCTGTTGCCAGTATACCAGGAGGCCAAGAGGTACCGAGAAGGTCGATAGGAGGTGCAAGCAACGCGCTTATCAGGAGAGAGGCCAACGACAAACTCACAAGCAACGCGCCGCCAACGCCCTCTCGACCACCAGTATTTAGGCCGCCACCACGGGCTGGAGGCCCGATCAGTCATCCATTGAGTCAACGAGTCGAGTCATTAATCGCAGCCCAGTGGGAGTTGCAGTTAGCTCAGCCTCTAGCTCAGAGTCAGTCAGTACCTAGCGATCAGAGTGGCGTACATAGCGGGACATGTACTTCACCAGCAGTCAGGCTAACGAGGACTATTATGGAGAGCTTGTACCACAGCACATGGACTAGGTTAAGATAAGTAACTTCATGTTCTTGTGAATGAAGAACCCTGTTGTTGTAGGAGGAGGATACTGTCCACCAAACAACATCCTCTGCTTGCTTCCCCTGGTACAAGCGTACAGTGACAATGAGACAGCACAGAGGAATACTTTCCTTTCCTCGAATATTGAAATGCATATGTTTGGATTCACAATTTCTCAGAATATTCAACGGCTGGAACTGGGAGGTCAGGAATGAATTGTTGGGAGATGTAATGACCGACGACATACCGTGCTCAGTGATTAATTTGTCTTTGAAGAAAATACAAAGTGGATCCGAGATACATAACCGGTCGTTTAAAGTATCTTGCAGTAAGTTATGCTCTAGCTACGATGAGGATGAACTGGTCATTTGTCTCCAAACAATGACCTTGTTGGTCTTCAATTACATTCAGACAGAGGCCTAGCTGTATAAGTTTAATCGCTGGCTGAAGAAAAAGGGTCAGGATTTCTCAGACAGCTCTCTGTACTGAACGTATGTACTTTATTTTCGAAGCAGGAACCCCGTGCGATAACAGAATCACTTACCACTATCAAATAACGTGTTGTCCTTCGTGGCGGTTATTCTCCGCACCTGTTGTATACATGTCATTTAATTTAATTGAATTGAATCGCCTCGCTGAAAACTTTCACTACTTCAGAAAAAATGCAGAGAGGAAACATTTCAACTGACTCGTATTAGGGAGGACTTCCACCATTTCAGAAAAAATGCAGGTAGGAAACATTTCAACTGACTCGTATTAGGGAGGACTTTCACCATTTCAGAAAAAAATGCAGGGAGGAAACTGACTCGCATCTGGGAGGACGACTGTTCAAATCCACGTCCAGCCGTCGCGATTCTCCGTGATTTCTCTGCATCACTCCAGGCAAATGCCCGGGTATTTCCTTTGAAAGAGCCCGGCAATTTCCTTAAAAAAAATATAGTTCAAAGGGCTCTGAGCACTATGGGACTTAACATCTGAGATCATCAGTCCCCCAGAACTTGGAACTACTTAAACCTAACTAACCTAAGGAGAGCAGTAACATCCGTGCCCAAGGCAGGATTCGAACCTGCGACTGTAGCGGTCGCGCGGTTCCAGACTGAAGCACCTAGAGCCGATCGGCCACACGGTCCGGCGGCAACTTCCTTCCCCATCCTTGAAACAAGTCAACATTTTGTACCTCCTCTAAAGACCTCCACGTCGACTGGGCGTTAAACCCCAATCGTCTTCCGTTCGTTCCTTCCTTCGTTACACTGCATACAGACGAAGAGAAACCTCTATAACACACGGTCAGGTGAGGACTTCTGTGCTCCTAATAGCCAAGATACACGTCTCAAAGTACGGCGGCTTATATGATGCCATACTCAAATGAACGTAATATAATTTCTTCATACAAAACAGAAATCAGATATTTAGCCATCCACATTCCTATCTCAGCGGACTTAGAGATATTATTTTTGCGGCATCAGTTGCAGGCCAAAATAAGCATATAGCTGTGGGGTGTTGTGAAGTAATAGGCGAGTTGTGACGCCCTGCAAACATTATATGTTCGGAGTCGGGGCGGCCGCACAGGATGCTCGTCAAAGCCGGAGCCCGGCAGCCAGCACATGGTGGCAAACGTTAGCCGGACGAGAGGGGTGGCCCCAGCGCATGGTCCAGCCGCGTGGCTGGGAATTCCGCTGTGACGAGGACTTTTTGTCTTTATGTCGATGAAGGAGATGTCTATGCCGGGAGTGCCAAAAATGGCGGACTTCGTGAAACCCTAGTGGTAGACATTTCACAGTTTGTATAGAAATTAATAGTAGCCAGATGAATCGTGACACCTCAAAAAGAAACATGTACGTTACTATTATTTGCACGACGATTCTGATGTTGTAATCAGATTTTCAATACCTTTATTAGTTTAAAGTTCAGTATCTGACGGTAAATTATACAAGTGACACCCAGAAACGAATTTCCAAAATTTAAACGCTTCATCCGATTTCGTCGATCGACGTGTCTTTAGAAAGCTATTAGTGTAAACCTAAAATGGTATAAATTATAGGCATGTAACTATTCTACATGAGTTATTGGAGGTCAAAGTGGCCGATTACTATCGATTGCGTCAGGCCGTGAGTACTCCACAGCTACACGACAAAACGGTAGCAGCATGCTTATAAATATATATATTCATCTGTGTCTTTGTTTATATCCGATATATACCATTCATGAAGAAATTGGTCAAAGAATTGCTGTATTTTAGAAAGCACAGAGACATTAGGCTACTGTCCTACCTTTTGCTGCTATTCCTTTGATAAATGTTTATTTAATTTGTTTATGTATTTAATAATGTATGTTAGAGCGTGTTTATTTAATTTCAAGTATTTAAATGTAAATCCAGTATTTCGAACATGTTCATTATATTTGTGTGGGTGCGTTGGCTTGATGACAGGGCGGGAGCGCTCCAGCCAATCACAGCGATCGTTTGAAAAAGGACACGTGGAGAGACTGCATGGAAGTGGGGAGAAGCAAAGTTTCCGGGGAGGACGCAGGTAGTTCGGAACGGTGCGGCGCGAGGGTACGGCGCTGGACACGGGAAGTACTGGACGCGACGGCGCGACGGACGCGGAGTCGCGAGAGGGACCTGGAGAGGGTGGAGCGGTTTACGCGTGTTCGCGGCACATAGAAATATTTCTTAGTGCTGACTTGTGCACTTTTGAGATTTCCGTGGCTTCTACAGTGAAGACGTAGTGTGCGTTTAGAAGTGAATATCTCACGAGCTTTGTTGTTGTTCATAACTAATTACGTGCAGTAGGAATCTATTGTTTCCCTGTTATTCAACATATATTTTATTTAACTGCTGGACCATCGAAACCAATAAGTGTTGCAAAAATATACTGCATTCTCAAAAGTACTTCTACTATCGTACTCATCATTGAAAGTCGTTAAGATAGTGAAAGGGTACAGTACCGCCCAACATTGAAAATAGGTACGAAATTCTTGTCAGAACAACACATTTTTTGTGTAAAAGTAACTCAATTTCAATTAATACAGCGAAGCCGGATACCAGTGTGGGAAAGAATCACAATTTATTTATTTAATTGATCACATGTGCACTCCCTCAAAATAAATCCCTACATCCAGTTTGGTGAGATCTGTGAAAGGAATGAATGTATGGTCGTCTGCTAACCACAGATAGTGAATCGGAATATATGATCATCTTTGAGTCGATCCTTTGGCTACCTTTGGTGAGACCAAAGATATGGAAGTTACCAGAGCTTTGAGCGTCTGAAATGTGGCTGACCAATAAAGTAGCAGGGTGCTTCTCCCACTTCGAGAGAGGTGCGAGAGAATCGGAATACGGCCATGTTTCAGGTACTCTGCCGCTGAACCTTCTGCTGTAAAGACCTGTTTTTTTGTTGTGCTCCGTAATGAAAGAGTGGAGGCATGGTATGGATGTGGAATATTTAAGAGTAGTTAGAATTAATAATTTCTCTTTCACAGGACCTTTTGTGGGGAAAATTACAAAGTGAGGCAGGTAATTTTAAGGGGATTGTAGTAAACTAACGGTCACAATGAGCCCACGTGTAGTTATAAGTTGAGATACTTCCGTGAGCTTAAGCTGAAATATTTAAGAATTAATAGCGTGTGTACAATAAGCTGAAATATTTAAGAAGTAGCGTGTGTATCATAAGTTGAAGTATTTAAGAAATATCATTCCGTGTGACGCTAAATTTAAACTCTGAGAGAGAATCAAGGTGAGTCGGCCGTTTTTCCAGCAACGCCACTTGGCTTGCATTGCACAGGAAGACGTGCGTTTATCTCCAGAGTTCACAGTAGGAAAGTAGAAATTACAAAGCGGGGCAGTGTCGTGTGAAACTGGGATAAATATTGATTGAAGTGGGAAAGCGGAAAGTGATGAAGTTGTAACCGTTCTTTGTGTAATATTTCATATTGTTGTGTTGTGTATGTCGTGTAATTTGGGTATGTGTGTTTTGCATGGGAGTAGCAAGGTAGTTTCGAAAGATTTGTGGGTATGCCTGTTCCTTCTGTATCGCTCGATCTGGAGGAAAGTTTCGTGAGGATTATTGTGAGAGGCGAAGTGTGAGGTATAATAAAAGATCCACCATCCGATCCAGGGAGTGCACTGTTGCGGTAAATAGATTACGAGACCATAGTATAGAGATTCACTAACGTAAAGCCATGCCCACTGGGCGGAATTTCTCATGTGATTTTGTTGTAGGTTGTAGAATTTGTGTGTTTAGGAATAAATCAAATAGTGAAAAGAAAGAGATTGGTGGCCTTTTTCATTAAATTGTATGTTATCGTAATGTCCCGAATTTATATAAAAGCCGTTAAATCAAAGACAAAAGGTAAATGTGGTATTGCCAGTGCGTAGTGTACAGTCAGAGTTCTATAAATCACTGATAGTCAGATGCGTGTTTCCGTTGCGTAAGATACGAGAATTCATGTTGCTCGATAAATTAAGGAAGATTCCACTCGCTTGGCAAACCACTCATCTTGCAGGCCTGACTGCTTGATGCCACAGTATGAGAAAGGCAAGGGGTGCCTCTCAAATAGTACCGGAAGATTTTATTTAATTGCAAATGTTTCATTTATAAATTTATACGTTACATTCAAAATTCGCAATTGCCGAGTGCTAGAAACCTTTGGCCAATCGATTAATGTGTGCATTCTTATCGTATACTGTAGACTCAGCAGTATTTGACATGTAATCGACAACTATGTACCCCAGCCCCTAGACAACGAAACCAGCCCAAACTTTTAACATTGCAACGTTGAGTCGCAGGGCGCGTAGTTATTTGAAAGCCCGCAGTATGCAAGCGAGCTGTCCGTGAAATCCTGTTTGGATAAAATTAGTTTTATACATGGATGCGCCAAAACATTAGACCACAGCCCACTGCGAGTCTGAATATCACTTGGTGGCTCTGAACGCACGTGAACACGGTAGGGGAAGGGTATAAGCAGAGCAGAGATGAATAAGAAACTATTCTACCGACTATAGGAGCTGTAAATGGGGAAATACACTGACATACGCAATTCCTAAAAATACTAGGTTCTAATGGCCCGATGAGTGGGAGCGAGCATCTCAAAACACGAAGCTGGTCGGCTGTTCGCGTGCTACTGTCGTGAGAATTCAGGAAATGCCATTGAAGGACGTCGAAGTAAGAAGTACGAGAGAAAGTGTTGGACGTCGACGCCTCCGCAAAGAGGATCGGCTTTGAGACCACACCTTTAAGAGCACACCAGACGACCTCTAAGTGTTCCCATGTTGATCCATTGACACACTCAGTTACGACTGCAGTGGGCTCAGGATCATCACGATGGGACAGTCGACCGGTGGAAATGTGTCGCGTGGTCGGATGAATCACGTTTCTCGATACAATATATCGATGGTCGTATCAAATTACGTCAACCATGAGGACAGCTGCTCGAAAGATGCATCGCGCCATGGACGCAGCTAGTGGTGGGGGGCTCGGCGTTACGCTATGTGTGACAGTGAGTTAGGCATCCATAGGGGCGTCTGGTAATAACAGAAGTCACGACAACAGTTGTGGACCGCGTGAACATTATTGCTGTTGACTTGCATTCATACATGTTTGATGTCTTCTCCGACATCGATGACATCTTCCATGAGGATAATTGTCACTGGTGACGGTCATGGTACAGTGGTTTGAAGACCATGATAGAGAATGCAAGTAGATGTCTTGGCCGCGAAATTCGTCTGACGTGAATCCAGTAGAACCCGCCTGGGAAGTTAAGGGGTGCCAGCCGCCGCGCAGCACGTACCACCGGCCTTTACTTTACGGGAATTGTGTGACGTCTGGTGGCAGGCTTGAGCCTACAACGACTTGCTGAATTGGCGCCACATACGATCGCTGCTGTAGTGGTACTTAGCAGGTCGTCATAATGTTTTGCCTGATCAGTCCATGGAATTGCTGATGGAGTTTTAATATTCAGTCTTCTCATGTGAGATCTCACACTGTTTTCCTGAAGGTACATAACACAGCTAAATTTCCTACGGCGCTTTCGTCTATTGTCGTTGCATGTCTTCGTCCGCTTCCTCATGGAGTGCCTAACACTTTTTGTAGGTGAGTGCAAATTTGGGTTCCGTCCTCTTCTAGTGGAGCGAGACACGTTGTTTATTACAAGAAGTGACGTGAGTACAACCTCTGAGGATAATATCTACGACACTTGAGAACTGCAATGTATTGACGAGCAGGGAGTTTTAACATTCCACTGTCATGAAATATGCTATTCAACACCGCTTCAACCGCACGCGAGCTATGTGCCGGACATCCATCATGTCGGAAGTACATCGCCATTCTGTCATGCAGTGAAACATCTTGTGGTAACATCGGTAGAACATTACGTACGAAATCAGCATACATTGCATCATTTAGGTTGTCATCGATAAAATGGGGGCCAATTATCCTTTCTCCCATAATGCCACACCATACATTAACCCGCCAAGGTCGCTGATGTTCCACTTGTCGCAGTCATCGTGGATTTTCCGTTGCCCAATAGTGCATATTATGGCGGTTTACGTTACCGCTGTTGGTGAATGACACTTCGTCGCTAAATAGAACGCTTGCAAAAAATCTGTCATCGTCCCGTAATTTCTCTTGTGGCCAGTGGCAGAACTACACGACGTTCAAAGTCGTCGCCACGGTATTCCGGGTGCATAGAAATACGGTGCGGGTGCAATCGATGTTGATGTAGCATTCTCAACACCGACGTTTTTGAGATTCCCGATTCTCGCGCAATTTGTCTGCTATTGATGTGTGGATTACCTGCGACAGCACCTAAAACGCCTACTTGAGTATCATCATTTGTTGCAGGTCGTGGTTGACGTTTCACATGTGGCTGAACACTTCCTGTTTCCTCAAATAACGTAACTAACCGGTGAACGGTCCGGACACTTGTATGATGTCGTCCAGGATACCGAGCAGCATACATAGCACACGCCCGTTGGGCATTTTGATCACAATAGCCATACAACAACACGATATCGACCTTTTCCGCAATTGGTAAACGGTCCATTTTAACTACTGTAATGTATCACGAAGCAAATACCGTCCGCACTGGTGGAATATTACGTGATACCACGTACTTATACGTTTGTGACTATTACAGCGCCATCTATCACAAAGCGAAAAAAGTGGTCCAAGTAAAACATTAGCGGGCCAACCATAGCGCCATCTGGTTTCCCCCTTCAAGCTAGACGAGTTTCGTTCTTTGTAGGTTTTTCGTTTGATGCTTATTTCGTGAGAAATTTTGCCCAGTCACTATCAATGGACCACCCTGTATATCCCGTACTGGAAGACAGCACATAGCACGAACCAAATTGATGTTTTGGTTGATACTTTATCGACATACAACCTTTGGTATCGATCTGAGTGTCTGTCATCTGTAGGTTTTGATGTAAGCATTTAGAGCAATCTGACTATTAGTCTTTGTTTCGGAATCGAACTTTATGTTAATAAGCGAGAACAAGTTTACAGGGTGGTCAGAAAAAGCCTGACATGTTTCTAAGGGTGTTACAGCGTAGGTTGTGCTGGTAAAAAATCATTAGGGAAACTAATTTGTTTGGTTGTGGTATTTCCAAATTAACTAGTATTGAAGTGAGCCAAACAGGCCGTTGTGCGCTCAAATTCAAGCGGCTCGCCATACGCAATTATTGTCGAATGTCCTCACATCGCCGGCCGCGGTGGTCTCGCGGTTCTAGGCGCGCAGTCCGGAACCGTGCGACTGCTACGGTCGCAGGTTCGAATCCTGCCTCGGGCATGGATGTGTGTGATGTCCCTAGGTTAGTTAGGTTTAAGTAGTTCTAAGTTCTAGGGGACTTATGACCACAGCAGTTGAGTCCCATAGTGCTCAGAGCCATTTGAACCATTTTTGTCCTCACATCCGTAGGTGACAACGCGGAAGACTACTCAGCCTTTAGATTGCATTCGACTCTTACTACCATCCCACGTCCAATTTTTCTACCGCCGCTCTTGCTCGGTTTTAGGAACCCAAACGAATAACACATTTGGTAACACCGTCTCTAGCAGGCCACTGGAATTTACGCTCACAACGATCTGATCGGCTAATTTCTATGCTAACTAGCTCGAAAACTGCATAATGTATTGATTTCTTTTTTGAACAATTATTTCTCAGCGCAACCTACCCTGCAACACCCTTACGAGCTTCGTTAAACAATAGGAGGAGAATATGCCCAGATGAACAAAAATGTTCGCTAGCCCAAATCGATACACAATTTCATAGAAATTGTTGATTGTTTTTCTCACTTTACGGTCAGGGTACAGAAGTAAAACGTAAACTCTTAAAATTCGAATTAGTCGAGAATATGTTAGCAACACCGGTCACTCATAAATTCTGTAAAGTTTCCTGCTGATAAGTATGAACAAACTAATTAAACTTTCCACACTGTAACGTTTACTAACTGACCAGGTTGATATACACATATTTCTTTAACTAAAATTAATTAACCACTGATCAAAAAATTTCAAGCATAAGGGGGGTCTTAGCACCGCCACTTCCCAGCAAATTAGGGACACTGTTGCTCCTGGGGTATCGGCGAGGACCATTCGCAACCGTCTCCATGAAGCTGGGCTACAGTCCCGCACACCGTTAGGCCGTCTTCCGCTCACGCCCCAACATCGTGCAGCCCGCCTCCAGTGGTGTCGCGACAGGCGTGAATGGAGGGACGAGTGGAGACGTGTCGTCTTCAGCGATGAGAGTCGCTTCTGCCTGGGTGCCAATGATGGTCGTATGCGTGTTTGGCGCCGTGCAGGTGAGCGCCACAATCAGGACTGCATACGACCGAGGCACACAGGGCCAACACCCGGCATCATGGTGTGGGGAGCGATCTCCTACACTGGCCGTACATCACTGGTGATCGTCGAGGGGACACTGAATAGTACACGGTACATCCAAACCGTCATCGAACCCATCGTTCTACCATTCCTAGACCGGCAAGGGAACTTGCTGTTCCAACAGGACAATGCACGTCCGCATGTATCCCGTGCCACCCAACGTGTTCTAGAAGGTGTAAGTCAACTACCCTGGCCAGCAAGATCTCAGGATCTGTCCCCCATTGAGCATGTTTGGGACTGGATGAAGCGTCGTCTCACGCGGTCTGCACGTCCAGCACGAACGCTGGTCCAACTGAGGCGCCAGGTGGAAATGGCATGGCAAGCCGTTCCACAGGACTACATCCAGCATCTCTACGATCGTCTCCATGGGAGAATAGCAGCCTGCATTGCTGCGAAAGGTGGATATACACTGTACTAGTGCCGACATTGTGCATGCTCTGTTGCCTGTGTCTATGTGCCTGTGGTTCTGTCAGTGTGATCATGTGATGTATCTGACCCCAGGAATGTGTCAATAAAGTTTCCCCTTCCTGGGACAATGAATTCACGGTGTTCTTATTTCAATCTCCAGGAGTGTATTTTGAGTCAGTATAGTGAAATGACTCACGCGCTGGTACAAATCTAAATATTCTGTACGTTGTGCGGAGTTGTCAAGGCGACGAAAAGTGATCATCTGCTGTGACCATAGTCCGCAGCTCGTGGTCGTGCGGTAGCGTTCTCGCTTCCTACGCCCACGTTCCCGGGTTCGATTCCCGGCGGGGTCAGAGATTTTCTCTGCCTCATGATGACTGGGTGTTGTGTGATGTCCTTAGGTTAGTTAGGTTTAAGTAGTTCTAAGTTCTACGGGACTGATGACCATAGATGTTAAGTCCCATAGTGCTCAGAGCCATTTTGCTTTGACCATAGCGCTGGAAAATACGAGGGGTGGAACTTTAATAGTGGTAACTATTTATTTACAGCTCGTACAAAATAGATACGTATTTCAAAGTTTTACTGACCTTCAAAGTAGTCACCAGCGTTGTGTATAGCCTGTTGCCAGAGATGTGCAAGTCGTAGGATATTCTTAGCAGTGCCAGTTGTGTTGACAGTTCGAGCGGCGCGGTCTATTGCCCGACGAATTTGTAGCAGTTCTGAAGCGAATGCCGTGAAGTGTTTCCTTCAGTTTAGATATAGAGTTGAACTCACGAGGACTTAAGTCAGGGGAGTGCAGTAGGTGGTATAGCACTTAGCAGCCCTATCAGTCAAACAAATCAGTAACAGCTTGCACTGTACGTGCTTGAACATTGCCGTGCAAAATGATGGTCAGGTCCTGCAGAAACTGTCATCACTTCTGTCTCCAAGCTGCTCGTAGGTTGCTTTCCAAAAATGGAATTGACCATCATTTTGCAGGATAATGCTCAAGCACGTACAGTGCAAGCTGTTACTGATTTGTTTGACTGTTGAGTCTGCTAAGTGCTATACCACCTACTGCACTCCCCTGACTTAAGCCCTCGTGAGTTCAACTCGATTTCTAAACTGAAGGAAATACTTTATGGCATTCGCTTCAGAACTGCTACAAATTCGTCGGGCAATAGAGCGCGCCGCTCGAACTGCGAACACAACTGACACTGTTAAGAGTATCCTACGACTTCCACGTCACTGGCAACGGGTTATACATAATGCTGGTGACTACTTTGAAGGTCAGTAAAAGTTTGAGACACGTATCTATCTTGTACAAGCTGTAAATGAATAGTTGCGACTACTAAACTTCCAACTCTTGTATTACGCAGTCGTGACTCTTCATACGAATTACTCTATTAGATTTCTTCCTTTCATTGTCAGATATATTACAATGCCTGTTCCAAGCTACAACACGGTCAGGAACCTAGGAACTAATATTCTACTCAAATGTAAAAATGTTGCAATCAAGGAAATCTTGTCAGTACCGTATTTAATAGCCTGTCTGTTACAATACTACTTTACTATACACCAGAAATCATTAAGTGAAAACAAATTGAACAAAAGTGTTATAAAAACCAGTTACAAGTGAAATAAATTTTGAAGTGGAAGCAATTGTAATCTAAAACAAATTTTCGTTTTCAAGACATGTAAAACTGTTAAGACATTTAAGGAACTCAGTTAATTTGCAAATATCCAAAGTTACACTACAAAATACCTTTTGCTTCAGAGTACAAGATGGTGCATGACTGACGAAGTATCTGTTGACCGTCCACAAGACTATATAACTAATTTTAAAAATATGTAGAATTTCACTTTGATAATTTTCTATACCTGAATAGTTAACAATATATTCCAAATATCTTTAATATATCCTACAGCACTTAAAAGTGTAGGACGCGAAATATTTGCAAATGCTATACAAAACGCAATGTCATGTGTAACAACAATAAACACTGCATAAAATGTCGGAAACTGCTTATGACGGTCTCTAATGTGCCTTTCTTCATCTTTATATATAAAATTCTGGCGTGCGTGTGTTTGCAATTCTTTTCCTCCTAAAAGGCTTGACTGATTTTCATAAAATTTTGTATTTTACTTACGAGGTCGCCCGGATGGTTCTCGGATATACCAGGACCCAGTAATTGGCGCCTTTGTCCAGATCAAGACTTTTGTTAGTTTTACAACCAAAACATTTTAAAATATTTTCTTCAAATTTTTCACGTGAAAACATAATTCCAAATTTTTTACCTACCGGTCTCTATTCACATTGACTCTCATTGCGTCGTCGTTAGACATTGTTTTGAGATTTCGATTTATGATTATTGAGTTCTGATATATTTCGCTTGTTGTAATTGCATACAAACTGAGTTAATTGTTCATCGATTAATTCAACATTGTTTTAACCAATGAAGTGTGTTTGAAATAATATTTCGTATACAGTAATTGGGTGCGTACTGAGTGAATTAATCGATACGTAATTCACTCAATTAATTTGACATTCAAGCAACAAATGAAGTGTATTGGATATAATATTCTGTGAAAATGTGGGATGCATTGTCTGAATTACGGTTTATACGCAAGTTATTTCGGCAACATTCCCTCTACACTACTACGAGGGCAGTTCAATAAGTAATGCAACACATTTTTTTTCTGAAACAGGGGTTGTTTTATTCAGCATTGAAATACACCAGGTTATTCCCCAATCTTTTAGCTACACAACACTATTTTTCAACGTAATCTCCATTCAATGCTACGGCCTAACGCCACCTTGAAATGAGGGCCTGTATGCCAGCACGGTACCATTCCACTGGTCGATGTCGGAGCCAACGTCGTACTGCATCAATAACTTCTTCATCATCCGCGTAGTGCCTCCCACGGATTGCGTCCTTCATTGGGCCAAACATATGGAAATCCGACGGTGCGAGATCGGGGCTGTAGGGTGCATGAGGAAGAACAGTCCACTGAAGTTTTGTGAGCTCCTCTCGGGTGCGAAGACTTGTGTGAGGTCTTGCGTTGTCATGAAGAAGGAGAAGTTCGTTCAGATTTTTGTGCCTACGAACACGCTGAAGTCGTTTCTTCAATTTCTGAAGAGTAGCACAATACACTTCAGAGTTGATCGTTTGACCATGGGGAAGGACATCGAACAGAATAACCCCTTCAGCGTCCCAGAAGACTGTAACCGTGACTTTACCGGCTGAGGGTATGGCTTTAAACTTTTTCTTGGTAGGGGAGTGGGTGTGGCGCCACTCCATTGATTGCCGTTTTATTTCAGGTTCGAAGTGATGAACCCATGTTTCATCGCCTGTAACAATCTTTGACAAGAAATTGTCACCCTCAGCCACATGACGAGCAAGCAATTCCGCACAGATGGTTCTCCTTTGCTCTTTATGGTGTTCAGTTAGACAACGAGGGACCCAGCGGGAACAAACCTTTGAATATCCCAACTGGTGAACAATTGTGACAGCACTACCAACAGAGATGTCAAGTTGAGCACTGAGTTGTTTGATGGTGATCCGTCGATCATCTCGAACGAGTGTGTTCGCATGCTCCGCCATTGCAGGAGTCACAGCTGTGCACGGCCGGCCCGCACGCGGGAGATCAGACAGTCTTGCTTGACCTTGCGGCGATGATGACACACGCTTTGGCCAACGACTCACCGTGCTTTTGTCCACTGCCAGATCACCGCAGACATTCTGCAAGCGCCTATGAATATTGAGATGCCCTGGTTTTCCGCCAAAAGAAACTCGATCACTGCCCGTTGTTTGCAACGCACATCCGTTACAGACGCCATTTTAACAGCTTCGTACAGGGCTGCCACCTGTCGGAAGTCAATGAAACTATACGAGACGAAGCGGGAATGTTTGAAAATATTCCACAAGAAATTTCCGGTTTTTTCAACCAAAATTGGCCGAGAAAAAAAATGTGTTGCATTACTTATTGAACTGCCCTCGTAAATAAAACGTTTCAATCAGTGTCCGTTTGTGCGGTTTTTGTGATGATGCAATGTTTATGAAGAGTTCAACAGTTCGTATTTGAGGTATTCCGATTACACTGAGAAAAGAATTTTAGTTCAAGACATATATGTTACTAGCGAGATCAGTGGCACGACAACGTCCGCCTATCGGGTGCTCTAATGTGATTTTAGAATGTGTCACTAGATTGAAGCACTGACCAATAAACATCGTGTGTTCCTAGGTAGGCTATCTTGTAGGTGCAGCACTCTCCTCTCCTTCTTTACTGCAATTATTGAAAGAGATACATACACTCGGTACCAAATAATAATAATAATAATAATAATAATAAATAAACAAAGGTCGCTACACTACACATACATTGATTACCAAAAAGCTTTTGATAGTGCACCCCACTCATGATTACTACAAATATTGGAACTATACAAAGTAGAATCTAAATTGATACAGTTCCTAAACATAGTAATGAAAAATAGGAAAACCACACTTAATACCCAAAAAAATTCCAATAATATCACATCACAGCCAATACAGATTAAGCGTGGAGTGTATCAAGGAGACTCATTAAGTCCTTTCTGGTTCTGCCTTGCTCTGAACCCACTATCCAACACGCTAAATAATACAAATTATGGATATAATATTACTGGACCATACCAAAACAAAATCACACATTTACTATACATGTATGATCTAAAACTACTGGCAGCGACAAATCAACAGCTCAACCAATTACTAAAGATAACAGAAGTATTCAGCAATGATATAAATATGGCTTTTGGAACAGACAAATGTAAGAAAAATAGTATGGTCAAGGGAAAACACACTAAACAAGAAGATTACATATTGGATAACCACAGCGACTGCATAGAAGCGATGGAAAAAACAGATGCCTATAAATATCTAGGGTACAGACAAAAAATAGGTATAGATAATACAAATATTAAAGAAGAAATAAAAGAAAAATATAGACAAAGACTAACAAAAATACTGAAAACAGAATTGACAGCAAGAAACAAGACAAAAGCTATAAATACTTATGCTATACCAATATTGACCTATTCATTTGGAGTAGTGAAATGGAGTAACACAGAACTAGAAGCACTCAATACACCACTCAATACACTTACACGATCACAATGCCACAAATATAGAATACATCACATACATTCAGCAACAGAAAGATTCACATTAAGCAGAAAGGAAGGAGGAAGGGGATTTATCAACATAAAAAACCTACATTATGGACAGGTAGACAATCTAAGAAAATTCTTTATAGAACGAGCAGAAACTAGCAAAATACACAAAGCAATCACTCATATAAATACATCGGCTACACCACTACAATTTCATAACCACTTCTACAACCCTTTAGATCAACAGATACGAAGAAAGTAAATTGGAAAAAGAAAACACTGCATGGCAAGCACCCATATCATCTAACACAGCCACACATCGATCAAGACGCATCCAACACATGGCTAAGAAAAGGCAATATATACAGTGAGACGGAAGGATTCATGATTGCAATACAGGATCAAACAATAAACACCAGATATTACAGCAAGCATATTATTAAAGATCCCAATACCACAACAGATAAATGCAGACTTTGCAAACAACAAATAGAAACAGTAGATCACATCACAAGCGGATGTGCAATACTAGCAAATACAGAATACACCAGAAGACCTGACAATGTAGCAAAAATAATATATCAACAATTTGCCATACAACATAAACTAATAAAACAACACGTTCCCACATACAAGTATCCACCACAAAATGTACTGGAGAATGATGAATACAAAATATACTGCAACAGAACCATTGTAACAGATAAAACACCACCACATAACAAACCTGACATCATACTCACCAATAAAAAGAAGAAATTAACACAACTAATCGAAATAGCCATATCCAATACTACAAATATACAGAAGAAAACAGGGGAAAAAATTGAAAAATACATCCAACTGGCTGAGGAAGTCAAGGACATGTGGCATCAGGTTAAAGATGACATTATACCAATTATAGTATCAACTACAGGAGTCATACCACACAATATCCACCAATAGATCAACGCAATACAGCTAAATCCAAACGTATATATACAACTACAGAAATCTGTAATTATTGATACATGTTCAATTACCCGAAAGTTCCTAAATGCAATGTAACATATACAGTACAGTTAAAAGGAAGTCACACTTGATCAAGGTCGGCATCACTTTCCATTTTTAACCAGACATAACGTCTGAGAAAGGAAAGCAATAACACAATAATAATAATAGATCAATGTTACTGATGTGGCACAAAAATGTTTGTGTTACAAAATCCGTGGCCTAAAATATTTGTGTTACAAATACAAATGACAAAAAATTTAAATCAGCTGCGTAGGGAAGCGATTTCTCTTATCAAACAGAAGTGAACGAAATCCAAATACTGGGCATCGCACTGATAGTTCATCACGCTTCCTCGCTGAGAGGAAGCCGAAATTTGAAAGGGGCGCAACGGCGGCAGCGGGAGGCAGCACACGCGCTTAGCCTCTTCTGCTGTCGAAGATGTAATAAAGAAGGGAGCCCCGGTGGAGGCCCTACGCCCTGCCCTCCCTCCCTCCCGCCCTACAGGACGAGATCTGAGCGGCCCGGTGTGAGGGGATTCCCCCAGGGAACTGGCCGAGCGCGGGGCGGCGGCAGGCTGGAGGCGGGAGGCGGAAAGCGGACGGCGGAAGACGGCAGACGGGGGGCGGGAGGCGGAGGCCAAATCTCGCGAATGACTCTGCCCAGACGGGATGAAACGGCCCGCCGGGACCCGCAGAGGGCGCCGAGCGACGGTCAAGTGGCAGCTGGCGACTCCCGCCAGATACGCCGCTTATCTATGCGGGCTGCCCTCGAACAAAAAGCACGGAAACAGCTTCGCTGGAATGTAGGCCTTTCTCAGTGCGAGCACAGCCGGCTGCGCCACGAAGTATACCAGTCCACCTGTAAGCGGGCCGTGGGCTGAATCCTATCTTAAATCTCGCACCCACAGTTCACAGACACTCTTTACGCAACTGCGCAAGGCACGTGGATCGAGTGTGCTCGCAACAGTATATAAAAAAAATAAAAGGTTTCATGTAATTAGATATTTTGTTACTACAGGCTATCTGTCTTCAGCTGACTGCAGTTTAATTAAAAAGAATTACACCATACGCATTTAGTTTTAAACGTTTGTACATTTTTGGTAGTTTTAGGTTAAAAACACCGTTTTCTTTATGAAGTTCGTGTGCAAGTTACTTACGGTGTTTTTTTACATATTCTGCTCCCTCCTCTTTGTTAGTAGCAGTTTGCTTCGAAAGGCTTCATTTCACAGTTGCTCTTCGCAGTTTTTGGCATTCTAAAGTATTTACAGTTCCCTTTCTCATACTATTTCTCATTCCACTCTGCCATGATGTTTATGTCTGTTCGTTTGTTTTCATTTACGTTGTGAGTGTTGCCAACCTGTGAAACTATTGTATTTGTGTGTGTGTGTGTGTGTGTGTGTGTGTGAGAGAGAGAGAGAGAGAGAGAGAGAGAGTCTGTATAACATTAAATGTACACACATAAGCACAGGCTCCATTTACCACTACTATCTGCTCCCAGATTCTGTCCACCTCCCTGCAAAAAAAGTCAACCCACCTCCACTCCTCTCACGTCTCTACCTACATACAAGACAGTTTCACAAATTTCACTAAATCTCTCTCTCTCTCTCTCTCTCTCTCTCCGTCACACACACACACACACACACACACACACACACGCACACGCACACGCACACAGACACAGAAACACAATAGTTTCACAGGTTGGTAACACTCACAACATGAACGAAAACACACGAACAAACATAAACATTGTGGCAGTGCGGAATGAGAAACAATTTGAGAAATTGAAGTGTAAATACTGCAAAAAGGCAAAAACTGCCAAGTGTAAATGTGAAATGAAGCCTTTCGACGCCAACCGCTGCTAGCAAAGAGGAGGGAGCAGAATATGTAAAGAAACACCGTAAGTAACTTGCACACCAACTTTATAAAGAAAAAGCTGTTTTTAACCTAAAACAATCAAAGATATACAAACGAATGTATCCTATTTGCAGAATAACCACGGAAAATGCTTTATAAATAAAAGCGAAATGCGTCTAGTGTAACTCTTTTCAATTAAATTGCAATCAGCTGAAGACAGATAACCTATAGTAACAGATTTTAACAGATGCTGCTGAAGAGTGCCGGCAAACAAACCAATTAAATGTTCTACTGTCACTTTTAGAATAACTGAAATAATAATAATAATAACACGAGGGCTGCCCAGAAAGTAAGTTACGATCGGTCGCGAAATGGAAACGACTATGAAAATCCGATAAAGCTTTGCAAAGATGTGTTGGGCAGTGTCTCTAGTATGACTCTAGGTAGAATTATGTCACTCTTTTCATTCCTGAGCTCTTAGTGAGCGCGTAAAGATGTTATAGAAAATAGTGTCTCCCACCAAGTACGAGGGCCTGGTGAGAATTTTCCCCTGAAGCTATGCAACCAACATTACATAGCTGTTGTGCGGTTTCTTCTTCAAGACAATTCTTAGCCTCATTCTGCAGGGCGATGAAGATGTTCCTGCATCGTTTCAATTGGAAATGTTTGGTTACCCACAATACAGCCCGTAATTGTCTCCCACTGAGTTTCATATCTGCTCAAACGAACCGCTGGCTATGAAGAGAACATTTTGGCACAGACAACGAGCTTTAGGCCAGCGAAGAGAATTGGCGGAAAGCAATGGCGGCTGCCTTCTATGATGAGGGTATTGGAAAGTTGCTACAACGCTACGACGAATGTCTGAGTCAGAACGGCGACTACCTAGAGAAGTACCTGAAAGGTGTAGCTAACTGTTACAAATGAAACATTTCTGATTTTCACTGTGATTTTTATTTCGCGATCAATCGCAACTTACTTTCTGGACAGCCCTCGTAATAATAATGAACCGTGTAAAATTAAGGCTTCAAATCAGATCGCAAAAGTATTAGGTGCAGTTCACATGAAACGTCTCCATGTGAGCCGTTCCATTGATGTTGGAAAGCCGCGCGGGATTAGCCGAGCAGTCTAGGGCGCTGCAGTCATGGACTTTGCGGCTGGGCCCGGCGGAGGCTCGAGTCCTACCTTGGGCATGGGTGTGTGTGTTTGTCCTTAGGATAATTTAGGTTAAGTAGTGTGTAAGCTTAGGCACTGATGACCTTAGCTGTTAAGTCCCATAAGATTTCACACACATTTGAAAATTTTTGATCTTGGAAAGCGACCTTCGTTTTGCTACTATTCTTAATGACTCAAATGTTCGTTCTGACTACGAGTGGAGAAAGATGTACGTGATATTACAGTGGCATTTCAACGCCGAAGGATAATGTCTTTTTCAAATTCATAACTATACTCTGCCTGTATCCGTGTAATCCATTATCATGTATTCATGTCACACCTTTGCTGTCCCCTACTCTCGTTTGCTAGTATGCATGTGTGGCTCGTCTGTAAATGGCACTTCAGGTTCCCTTAGCTCCCAGGAGGTTTCCTTGAATGTCGAGAGCAGTTTAGACAACCTTTGTGTAGAGCTTTGAATACAGCTACCTTGGCTCAGAGAGGCATTAAAGGCCATTGCTCAGCAACCACTGTGAGTCTGATGCAGGTAGCAATCACTTACGCTCTCTAGGCCCTTCTTGGCATCTGTGTAGATCCCGGTAACGGGACAGACTAGTTTTGCTCTTCCCTAGGACGCCGGAGCGTGAGAATGCTCTGAGTATTTTCTGGTTGGTAAGCTGAAATGTGTACGAGTTAGCTTTGTTTGAATTTCCGGCCGTCATTCTGGTGTGTGGCATTGATAACCATGCCGCACCAGTTATGTCAATCAGGGAACGGTGTTAATTTCGTTAGTATCAGTTTATTCGATGAGATCTTTTGTGCAACTGCATCTTGACGTGGACGACTGCTGTCACTACGGTATGTACATGCGTAATCCATGAGACTCAAATTCAACGTAAACACCTCTCGCGTTCGAACTGAAGTCTCAGTTTCATCGCGGAGTAGATGTGTCCGAGTTTTTTTTTTCTTTCGAATAACCCATTCGGAGGGTACGATGAATCAACTTTGGCTACTCTTCATTGTATTAGATTTCTTCAGTTTCCAAATTTCCTTCATCCTTTTACAGTGTTGTTCCCTTTCTTCTTGAGTCCACTTTCGTCTAGTTATTTTCTTTCTCTCCTGAAATTCTGCCTTTTGAACTGCCTTTCTGAAATGTGTTCTGTTTTCTATTGTGTCTATTGTAACTCCAGCATTTTCAATGTCCTTTTCAGTCTCTATGAACCATGCTGGCTTGGATTCGTAGCTATTGAGTAATGTGAATATCCGCTTGGTTAGTCTGTTGTTATCCATTCTGAATATATGTCCAAAAAACTGTAGTCTCCTCTTCCTCATTACATCAGTTAGTTTCTCCGTTTTCAGATATAGCTCTCACTTTGGTCTTAACCTGTATTCAGCATTATCGTTTCTTTTAGCTCCCAGTATTTTCCTTAAAATTCTTCTTTCGACCTTCTCTAGTTTCTCAAGATCTCCATTTCTTGTTAGTTTAGGTGTTTCTGCCGCATAGAGAGCTTCAGGTCTGGCCACTGTTTAGTAGTGTCTTAATTTCGTGTTCCAGGACAAGGATTTTTTATTATAAACGTTTTTGGTCATATGAAACACTCTTTCCATTTTGTGCACTCTAGTTTCTATATCTATATTTTCTTTGGCATTGTATGTAATCCACTCTCCTAGGTATTTAAAGGAATCTGTTTTGTGTATTGTGTTGTTGTCAACTGCAATGTTTTGACGAGCATCACAGATGTTTGTCATAAACTTTGTTTTTTCATAGGATATTTGTAGTCCTACTTTGGCTGCTTGTTTTTGTAATTCTCTTATTTGTTCTTGGGCATTGTCTAGTGAATCTGTAATCAATGCCATGTCATCTGCGAAGGCTAAACAGTCGACAGTGATCTTGTTTGGATTTCTCCCTAGTTGAATCCCTTTAGTATTGATGACCTTCCTCCATTCTCGAACTACCTTCTCCAAGACACAATTGAAAAGCAGAGGTGACAGACCATCTCCCTGTCGAACACCTGACTTTATTTCAAACGATTTTGGGAGCTCTCCCCTAAATTTTACTTTCGATTTTGTATTTGTCAAAGTACCTTTAATTATTGCAGTTGTTTTAGCACCGAGTCCCAATTCTTTTAAGATATCAAGCAGTGTATTTCTGACAAATGAATCATAGGCTTTTTTAAAATCCACAAAAGTAATTACATATTTTAAGTTCCTGATTTTCCTCATTTCTATTATGTTCTTTAAATTTAGTATTTGTTGTGCACATGACCTTCCCTTCCTAAATCCAGCCTGATACTCTCCTAGCTGTTTGTCAAGTATCTCTTCTGCTCTTTTTAAAAGCGCCTTAGACAAGATCTTATAGGTCACTGGTAAGAGGGAGATTCCCCTATAATTGCTAGGATCTGTTTTGTTCCCTTTTTTATGTAGTGGATGTATTAGTGCAGATGTCCAGTCTGGTGGTAATCTGTGTGTTGTCCAGATTTCTTTTAGTATTTCTGATAGACACTGTGTCATGTTGTCACTAGAGTACTTCCATAGGTCAGCAACTATATTATCCTCTCCAGGGGCTTTATTATTTTTAAGTTCTTCAAAATATTCAGCAAGTATTCTACAGTTCTCTATGCTATTGTTTGCAGTTTTCTGCGTTTTTGGGTCCGTGAAAAATAGACTAGGAGAAGAGTATTTCTTTAAGTTACTTTTGAAGGTTTTGTAAAAGTCCCTAGCATTGTTCTGTTTGAAGTTGGAGTCTATTGATGCTAGTTGGTCTTTTATGTGTCCGAGTTTGATAAATTTATTTACAAAATTATTGAGATGTGCGCAATTTTAGAAGTGCGCTTTGTTCTCTGAAATTGACCACTAAAGCCAGTCGCGCTCTGACCCAGTGAGCTTACGTGTGGGGTATGGAAGCTTTCTTCTAAATTCTATCTTTCGTCGTGTGAGTGATCAGTATGAAAGAGATATCTGTGACCTTAATAAATCGTAGCCAGTAATTTAGAAGACTTGACCCGCACGTGTTGGTCCAGTTGTTGCGTTGTATAATGTACTATGAATCGAGACTCACATGGCAGCATTCCAAGTAATCGTGTTTTAACTTAACATTTGTGTGTGTGTGCGTCACTTTTAATGAGGAAATAAATGGTAATTATTGCTAAATTCGTGGCCATTACATCTCACAGCGCCATTTTGCTCCGTAGTCAGATCCTTAAAATTAGTCAGTTTTCACCTCCCCTCAATAATGTTTCACTGAAATTTATCATGATTATCGTATCCAGTGAATTGATTGTTTTTTTATTTCTTGCAGCGGTGTACCGTAGGTCTCTAGAAGAGCGTAGAGTTCCAAAGGATTGGAAAAGGGCACAGGTCATCCCCGTTTTCAAGAAGGGACGTCGAGCAGATGTGCATAACTATAGACCTATATCTCTAACGTCGATCAGTTGGAGAATTTTGGAACACGTATTGTGTTCGAGTATAATGACTTTTCTGGAGACTAGAAATCTACTCTGTAGGAATCAGCATGGGTTTCGAAAAAGACGGTCATGTGAGACCCAGCTCGCGCTATTCGTCCACAAGACTCAGAGGGCCATAGACACGGGTTCACAGGTAGATGCCGTATTTCTTGACTTCCGCAAGGCGTTCGATACAGTTCCCCACAGTCGTTTAATGAACAAAGTAAGAGCATATGGACTATCAGACCAATTGTGTGATTGTATTGAGGAGTTCCTAGATAACAGGACGCAGCATGTCATTCTCAATGGAGAGAAGTCTTCCGAAGTAAGAGTGATTTCAGGTGTGCCGCAGGGGAGTGTCATAGGACCGTTGCTATTCACAATATACATAAATGACCTTGTGGATGACATCGGAAGTTCACTCAGGCTTTTTGCAGATGATGCTGTGGTGTATCGAGAGGTTGTAACAATGGAAAATTGTACTGAAATGCAGGAGGATCTGCAGCGAATTGACGCATGGTGCAGGGAATGGCAACTGAATCTCAATGTAGACAAGTGTAATGTGCTGAGAATACATAGAAACATAGTTCCCTTATCATTTAGCTACAAAATAGCAGGTCAGCAACTGGAAGCAGTTAATTCCATAAATTATCTTGGAGTATGCATTAGGAGTGATTTAAAATGGAATGATCATATAATGTTGATCGTCGGTAAAGCAGATGCCAGACTGAGATTCATTGGAAGAATCCTAAGGAAATGCAATCCGAAAACAAAGGAAATAGGTTACAGTACGCTTGTTCGCCCACTGCTTGAATACTGCTCAGCAGTGTGGGATCCGTACCAGATAGGGTTGATAGAAGATTTAGAGAAGATTCAACGGAGAGCAGCGCGCTTCGTTACAGGATCATTTAGTAATCGCGAAAGCGTTACGGAGATGATAGATAAACTCCAGTGGAAGACTCTGCAGGAGATACGCTAAGTAGCTCGGTACGGGCTTTTGTCAAAGTTTCGAGAACATACCTTCACCGAAGAGTCAAGCAGTATATTGCTCCCTCCTACGTATATCTCGCGAAGAGACCATGAGGATAAAATCAGAGAGATTAGAGCCCACACAGAGGCATACCGACAATCCTTATTTCCACGAACAATACGAGACTGGAATAGAAGGGAGAACCGATAGAGGTACTCAAGGTACCCTCCGCCACACACCGTCAGGTGGCTTGCGGAGTATGGATGTTGATGTAGATATTATTGAACCATCAAATGATCTGTGACGTTACGTCTTTCTATCAGTTTAATGAATTAATATATAATTAAATTTGTCCCACTAATCAGATATTTGGTGTTTGGTACTTGTTCGATGCAAACGAACGTGGGCTCTACTTGCATAGCCATTATTGGGATTTAGGTTCAAAAATGGTTCAGATGGCTCTGAGCACTATGGGACTTAACATCTGTGGTCATCAGTCTCCTAGAACTTAGAACTACTTACACCTAACTAACCTAAGGACATCATACACATCCATGCCCGAGGCAGGATTCGAACTTTCGACCGTAGCGGTCTCGTGGTTCCAGACTGAAGCGCCTAGAACCGCACGGCCACAACGGCCGGCCGACACCGACACGTATCTCTATTGTGTCGCCCAGAACAACATGCAGTGCTCGTCGTTCCACGCAGCCCATATCGTACTATATACGGAGAGTGAAATTTCAAGTCATTTGATTTGCTTAAAAAGTAATTCAGTGTACACTGCTGGTCACCCAAAATGCAGCTTCCTGCAGGAAGCATCAAAATCAGGTGAAATTTTCAGCGTGCGTTTGCGGCGACGAGAGATGCATATTATTATTATTATTACTATTATTATTATTTCAGCGCAGATCACCACCGGTGCCGTTAGCGAGCGCTATATGGAAAGGGACACAGACGGCGGTATGGACGAACTGGAATTGTTCTTCCATGAAGTTGTTTTGCGTAAGCGGCTTCAGTATGCCCCTTAGACGCTAGCGTCTTCTGAGCATGTTTCGGAGTTCCACCGAGGAAGGTTAGTTGCCTATAAGGGATCGCGGATTGTCCTTCAGGGAAATCGGTGATCGTGTCGGATACCAAGTAACTGTGATGCGGATCTATAATTGCTGGACGCAGGAAGGAACGACGGACCGACAGGACATATTACATCCACCTCGTTGCACCACTACAGGTGGTAACAGGCATACTATGCTCAAGGCAGTGATGGATCGCTCTGTCACATTACTACCACATCACAAAAAATTCAGTCTGTTGTGCAGCAATCAGTGTCCGCGCTTCCCATTCGACATCATTTCCAGCAGAGTGGACGGTCCGCAAGGCGTCCTTTGCTGCTTTTATCACTGAGTCAACGCCACAGGCGTTTGCGCCGGCTGTGGTGTGGTGAACGACGGACAAGGACAACTGAATGGCACGACATTGTTTTTACCGATTCTGCCTGCAGCACTGCGATGGTCGGATGAGAGTTTGGAGAAAAAGTGGTGAGAGACTGTCGACCTGTTGCCTTATGCATAGCTGCTGTGTCCTTCTCCACCAGACATCACGGCGCCTACAGTATCAGCAACCAAACTGACAGCCTGCAGCCGCGGGTTGCCCGCTTCGCAGGCACACCGAAGCACTACACAACCGACAGGCAATATTTATGAACGGCCACAACAACAACAACAACACAGAAAAGACACCAGCGGTCACCAGGTGCCACTACCGGCCCACATAAACATAAGGAAGAGGTCACTGCAGATTGCGGAACTATTTTCACACGTCAAGCCACGTGATGGAAAATAGTTCCGAGGTCGTCATCCGCCGAAGCGCTATAAAGGTCGGCGCTCGGCCGCACATCGACAGTTCGTCGACCGCCAGCAGACTTGGATAGCTGCCGCCCCGGCAGCCCGGCTTGGATCTTCTCGCTGATCTCTGGATTAGACTTGGTATATCGGAGAAGTCTCTGATGGAGACTAGTAGGAAATTATTTCAGTTGTTTTCTATATTATTATTGTATGTAGTTGTGATTCGAAGACGGATCATTGTTTTGTGATGGTGTTGTACTTGGAGAATTTGTTTTGGTTAACTGAACTGTCCTATAAATTATTTTTGGACTTTGATCGTTAGTTTCTTCTGCTTACGCCGACATATCAATAGCCGTACTGATCCTGCATACTAGTGGTATTGGATTCCACTCCCGCACCCCCCTAATAAGCGTCGCAGGTACACTAACCAGCCCGCATCACATCTCTGAAGTGTCGGAGCCGGCTGTCCTTCCATGCCTTCAGAGCTCGCCAATGGCCACATTGCAACACGATAGTGCGCGACCACACGTGGCACACAGTGTTCAAGACCTCTTAGTCACCAGTCGGATTGCATTGATGCCTTGACCTCCCTGTTCTCTCGATCTCTCGCCTGTCGAAAACATCTGGTGTATGGCTGCGGAACGACTGGCCGGGATACATAACCTGCTGCTACACCGGATCACCTTTGGTAATACGTGGAAGCAGCATGGATTGCTGTACCCCCAACAATGCGTCCAGAGCCACCTTGGTGGTGGTGGTGGTGGTGATTAGTGTTTAACGTCCCGTCGACGAAGAGGTCATTAGAGACGGAGCGCAAGCTCGGGTTAGGGAAGGATTGGGAAGGAAATCGGCCGTTCCCTTTCAAAGGAACCATCCCGGCAGTTGCCTGAAACTATTTAGGCAAATCACGGAAAACCTAAATCGGGATGGCTGGAGACGAGATTGAACCGCCGTCCTCCCAAATGCGAGTCCAGTGTGCTGACCACTGCGCCACCTCGCTCGGTGAGCCACCGTGATTCAATGTTGAGACGTGTAGCAGAGGTTGTAACTAGCAATGGCGGAAATACTCAATCTCTTTTTCATCACCTTCTTCACTTCACATGCGGTTGTATTTTCAAACACGTGATCTTTGAACAACGTATTATCTCTCACATCAGTTTGGCTTTAATATCTCTGGTCCTTTTTTTGGTGTCCCATTTTGGATAGCCACCAGTGTACACGAAGCAAAATTACATCTGTCTCTGAAGTTAGTTTCTCAGTACAGTATTTACTTTTGAAACTTCCTGACAGATTAAAACTGTGTGCCCGACCGAGACAGTTTTAATCTGCCAGGAAGTTTCATATCAGCGCACACTCCGCTGCAGAGTGAAAATCTCATTCTAGTATTTACTTTTTTTCACAAAAAGTAAAACCACTGTTATGGGCTTCACACTAATTGTCCTCTATGCAGACTTTCTCATTAGACTTTCAGGAAACTAGTCGGAAAGAAAACATTATTCTTTGTCTTACAGTTACACATCACAGCTTGCTAATGAAGTGGTTTTATTTTCGTTGTTGCCCATACTTATTGTTATACTTCGAAGTAAAGGGAAACACCGTGCATGTTTTGAATAGTTTGCTATGAAAATGCAGTCGCTGGCCAGTTTGTTTGATGTGTTTTACGACATACATCAGAACATACGAAATATAGCTAACATTTCGAAATTGTTTTTAATGGTGGAAGCAGAGCTATACATCTTTCCATACTTGAGAAAATCCGTGAGACATATTGGAGGTTCTCCATATCGATGTTGGCAAATGCTTCAAATGGCTCTGAGCACTATGGGACTCAACATTTGAGGTCATCAGTCCCCTAGAACTTAGAACTACTTAAACCTAACTAGCATAAGGACATCACACACATCCAAGCCCGAGGCTGGAATCGAACCTGCGACGGTAGCAGCAGCGCGGTTCCGCACTGAAGCACCTAGAACCGCTCGGTCATCGAGGTTAGCAGGTGGGCACCACAAGCGAGGCAGTTGCCGCCTGCTAAGCAGAGTGCAGAACTGCCTCTTGTCTCTCTTTTTCGTATGCAGCCGGTGCAAGCCGAAGCTGAAAAGTAAAAAGTTACTCAACTGAAAAGACACTGGACGTCGTCAACTGACGATGTTTTTTTCTCAGTCTGTGCTCTCGGATTTCACGAATCCTCGTGACAGGCGCGAAAAGGATTTGAAAGCTAAGTTCCTGTTTCACCTGAATGAGTAACTACACAAACCCAAGGACACGTCGAGATTTTTATCATCAAGGACTTCTTCAATTTCTTCAAACGCATTGTGTACCTTTGCGAAGAGTTCACTATCCACTGCTATGGCACTGGTCGTGACTGATTTGTCTTCAAATATAGCAACATTTCTGTTCAGTACTCCTCTAGCTCAATTGTATACGACATTGTAAAACTAAATAGTTTTACAAAAACTATGCTAGCTTTATTAATTTGTAACCATTATCTATATACGAGCCGCCGGCCGCTGTGGCCGAGCGGTTCTTGGTGCTTCAGTCGGGAACCGCGCTGTTGCTACGGTCGCAGGTTCGAATCCTGCCTCGGACATTGATGTGTGTGATATCCTTAGGTTAGTTAGGTTTAAGTAGTTCTAAGTCTAGGGGACTGATGACCTCAGATGTTAAGTCCCATAGTGCTTGGAGCCATTTGAACCATTATGTATATGAGCCACACTCAATAAAGTAGCACACCAGATGATCTTACTAAGAATAAACTGTTCACAGTGGATTTTTAAACATCACCCAAACACTTGCACGACCTTGCCTATTGCAATGAGCAGCTTCTCAACAGGTGAAGGAGCAAGTCGAAAATTTGTCCTGCTTCGTCAGTGTAGCAGATACCAGTGGAAACTGTCTGGACTCATTCTATAGAATTCGTAAAATTTATGTTCATGTTGGGAGAGCTCAAGAGAAATCACAGCCAAACTGTATTTAATATTAATAGCATTGTATGGGTGCACCCAGTACTTACCTTTGTTTTTCAGTGGTTTGAGCTTCAAATACAGATAAACCACAGTAGCTCTCTCTTCATAAGGCCTCATACGTGCAGGCGAGCCAGAAACGTGCTGTCTTGTTGTTTTCTGTAACACAGGTCGCATCATTTATCGTGTCCCTTATCGTATGCCCCAGTGGGAACGCCAGTATCACATCAATCAGCGTCGCATCGCGCGACCTTTATTTACAATGAATCATATCGTATATCACACCGCTTCAGTGTTAACCGCATCTAACTCAGGAATGACTAAGTTTGCGACTAATAAATTTAGTTTGTGAATGGTCATTAGTAAAAATAGTCGAGTGTAGTGTGTTACATCTACATCTACATGGATACTCTGCAAATCACATTTAAGTGCCTGGCAGAGGTTTCATCGAACCACCTTCACAATTGTTATTCCAATCTCGCATAGCGCGCGGAAAGAGTGAAACCTGTATCTTTCCGTACGAGTTCTGATTTCCCTTATTTTATCGTGGTGATCGTTGCGTCCTATGTAGGTCGGTGTCAACAAAACATTTTCGCATTCGGAGGAGAAAGTTGGTGATTGGAATTTCGTGAGAAGATTCCGTAGCAAAGAAAAACGCGTTTCTTTTAATGATGTCCAACCCAAATCTAGTATCATTTTTGTCACACAAAACGTGCTGCCTTTCTTTGAACTTTTTCGATGTTACATTAACAACACTTGTCAGACACTCAAAAGACAAAGATAATCAGTGTAAAAGTACCACTGTTCGAGAGCAATGTCCAAAAAAATGCCATCAAATCAGCTTGTGTCCATAAGGTCAAAAGATTAATCGATGGTTTCAGTTTTTAAGCAAAAACTCTGATCATTTATTATTTAATTAATTCTGACTCAGAATAACGCAACAAAAGAATCACTGAAAGCCACTAACCAAAATGTCACGTGAAACTGTCAATAGAATGGTAACTTTTTCTTTTGCTTAATTCACGTGTTATGCTTTGTACAAAACCACTCGGTGAACTTTGTGTGCTATCTATTAAGCAACTTCTCTTCGACATTCGGTCGTGTGTGCGATCTCGCGGCAAGCAGACCGCCTCGGCCACACTCGAGTCGGTCGATTTCCGGCCGGTAGGGTGTCCCAGGCAATGGCAGCAGGACCCACTACGGTGACAACACAGGCTACGGACACGGCTTTCAAGAGGACAACACCTTACGACCATAGATGGCTCTCATATTGCTACCATTTGCCAACAACCCAATAACGGAAACAACTCACTTCAAGACACAAGACTGCTACCGGTCGAGCTTGCCTCCGCTGAAGTGCACCGCATCCCAGACCACAGCACAGCAGGGAAGGGAATCTTCAACTGAGACTTCCAGTACTCCTGCAAAGCAAGAAGTGACGCTGATAAATATCATGTATATCTGTAAGAGGCGTATGCAGGCATCAGTAATAATTGTAAAAATTCCCAGTATTTGCATCGAAAACCATCGGTGTTGGTTTAACCACATAGGAACTTCAGTGTTAGTCATTAATATCCATATCAATGTAAATGGGTGTGACATCACATGGGGTAATGGCTTTTAGAATTTCATACAGCACAGCATAAGCATCAATCTCGATGTGAGCAGGTGTGACATTTACAGCACCTAGAAAAGAAAAAAAAAGAAACTCATGGGTAACGCATGCAAGCACAATTATTATTGAGAAACATCAATTGCAGCTACATATCTGTCCAGTCATTAATAATAAGAGTCCATCCCTGTGTGGAAATTTATATATTTCTGTATCTATCCTACTACACACCTCTATGATTGTAGTCAGGTTTGCTAGAATGAAGTAAACAATAATTACTAATCTATTTAAGGTTAAAGTCCTGGGAGCTCAGGTTGCAACAATGTGCCCCAGGTATTTCTATAAAAAAACCCAACTATTTAACAAACATGAATATGCATGTGCCTCTCCCCCACACACAGATGGCTTCTTTATTGTATAGTCTTGATACGTTGGTGCTGGCAGAGTGGGGGCACTTCTTCCATTCCTAAGGGTGCTCTTTTATTGAAAAATATTGCAAAGAAAGAAAGCAGTATGTTAGATATCCATACTATTATTCACATACACCGAGAGAGAGAGAGAGAGAGAGAGAGAGAGAGAGAGAGAGAGAGAGAGAGAGAGAGAGAGAGAAAGAAGAGAGGAACTTGATGACATTCACAAAATTCGCCTGATAATTGTTCCGGGGAGCACCTGTGGTCTTGGGATAGCGTCTTTGATTCATAATCAAAACGTCTTTGGTCCCGGGTTCGAATTCCGACGCTGCTTAAATTTTGACTAATAATAAGCACTGGCGGCCGAAGACTTCCGGCATAAGAAGTCACCCTCATTCTGCCAACTGCCTTGTCAAAGAGGGCGGAGGAGCGGACAGAGGTTCAGGGCACTCTCTTGTCCTAGGGGTGGTAAACCCCCCTAAAGGCGGAAGAATCAACACGGATGAACGGCATGAGGATGCAGGAGGCAATGAAACCACTGCATTAAAGACACGTAAATCGGAATAAGTGTCATGATGATCTCGCCTTTGGCCAAAGATTCCGGAATAGTCACCCATTCGTACCGCCAGGAGGGGGCTGCCAAGGGGGAGGTTACCAAGAGAAACTGATTGAATAATCAACGAAACAATAGCGTTCTGCAGGTGGTAGGGAAACTAGAAAATCTGAAAAGGGAAATGCAAAGGCTCAATCTAGGTATAGTAGGTGTCAGTGAAGTGAAGTGGAAAAAGACAAGCATTTCTGGTCAGATGAGTATAGGGTAGTGTCAACAGCAGCAGAAAATGGTGTAGCGGGAGTAGGATTAGTTATGAATAGGAAGGTAGGGCAGAGAGTGTGTTACTGTGAACAGTTCAGTGATAGGGCTGTTCTTATCAGAACCGGCAGCAAACCAACACCGACAACTATAGTTTAGGTATACATGCCGATGTCGAAAGCTGAAGATGGACCCACCAGGTAGCTGAGAGCACTAATGGACTGCTTCCTGGACCAGAGTACTCGCCGGCCCCGGATCGAATCCGCCCAGAAGATTAACGACGAGGGCCGGTTAGCTGGCCACCCTGGATGTGGTTTTTAGGCGGTCTTCCACATCCCACTAGATGAATACCAGGCTGTTGCCCCACCTCAGTTACACGACTCGCAGACATTTGCAACGTGTTCACACTATTTTCATGATTTATACTAGACACAGACAACTGGGCTACACTGATTCCATCCCAGGGGGTACGGGGTGGCGGCAGGAAGGGCATGTGGCCACCCCTTCAAACTAACCATGCCAAATCCGATTTTAACCACCCCGACCCTACGAAACGTGCAGGCGAAAGCGAAAGAAAAAGAAGTCGCTAGCTGAAGATGAAGAGACAGAGAAAGTGTATGAGGATATTGAAAGGCTAATACAGTACGTAAAGGGAGATGGAAATCTAATAGTCATGGGTCACTGGAATTCATTTGTAGGGGATAGAGTAGAAGAAAAGGTTACAGGTGAATATGTGTTTGGGACAAGAAATGAGAGCAGAAAGATTGAGTTCTATAATAAGCTTCAGTTAGTAATAGCGAATACTCTGTTCAGGAATCACAAGAGGAGGAGGTATACATGGAAAAGGCCGAGTATTACGGGAAGATTTCAGTTAGATTACATCATGGTCAGAGAGAGATTCCAAAATCAGATCCTGGATTGTAACACATACCCAGGAGCAGATACAGACTCAGATCACAGAATAGTAGTAGGATGAAGTGTAAGACATTAGTGAGGAAGAATAAATACGCAAAGATGTGGGATACAGAAGTATTAAGGAATGACGAGATAAGCTTGAAGTTTTCTATGGCTATAGATAGAGCAGTAAGGAATAGCTCAGTAGGCAGTACAGTTGAAGAGGAATAAACATGTTTAAAAAGGGCCATAACAGAAGCAGGAAAGAAAATCATGGGTACAAAGAAAGTAACTGCGAAGAAACCGTGGGTAACAGAAGAAATACTTCAGTTTATCGATGAAAAGGGGAAATACAAAAATGTTCTGGGAGACTCATGACTACAGAAATACAAGTCGATGAGGAATGAAATAAATAGGAAGTGCAGGGAAGCTACGACGAAATGTCTGCAGGAAAAAATGTGAAGAAATCGATAAATAAATGATTGTCGGCAAGACTGACTCAGCATGCAGGAAAGTCAAAATAACCGTCAGTGACATTAAAAGCAAGGGTGATATCATTAAGAGTGCAATGGGAATTCCACTGTTAAATGCAGAGGAGAGAGCAGGTAGGTGGAAAGAATACATTGAAAGCCTCTATGAGGGGGAAGATTTGTCTGATGTGATAGAAGAAAAAACAGGAGTCGATTTAGAAGAGATAGCGAACCCAGTGTTAGAATCAGAATTTAAAAGAGCTTCGGAGGACTTAAGGTCAAATAAGGCAGAAGGGAATCATTGGGAGAAGTGGCAACAAAACTACTATTTAATTTGGTGTGTAGAATGTACGAGTCTGGCGACATACCACCTGAATTTCGGAAAAACATCATCCACACAATTCCAAAGACGGCAAGAGCTGACAAGTGCGAGAATTATCGCACAATCAGCTCAACAACTCATACATCCAAGTTGCTGATAATAGTAATATACAGAAGAATGGAAAAGAAAATCGTGGATGTGCCAGATGACGATCAGTTTGGCTTTAGGAAAGGTGAAGGGACGAGAGGGGCAAGTCTGACGTTGCGGTTAATAATGGAAGCAAGGCTAAAGAAAAATAAAGACACGTTCATAGGATTTGTCGACCTGGAAAAAGCGTTCGACAATGCAAAATGGTGGAAGATGTTTTAAATTCTGAGAAAAATAGGGGTAAGCTATAGGCAGAGACGGGTCATATACAATATATACAACACCCAAGAGGGAATAATAAGATTGGACAACTAAGAACTAAGTGCTCGTATTAAAAAGGGTGTAAGACAACTATGTAGTCTTTCGCCCCTTCTGTTCAATCTGTACATCGAAGAAGCAATGATAGAAATAAAAGAAAGCTTCAGGAGAGAAATTACAATTCAAGGTAAAATGATATCAATGATACGGTTCGCTGATGACATTGCTATCCTGAGGGAAAGTGAAGAAAAATTACATTATCTGCTGAACCGACTGAACAGTCTAATGTGTACACAGTATGGTTTGAGAGTAAATCGGAGAAAGACGAAGGTAATGAGAAGTAGTAGAAATGAGAACAGCGAGAAACTTGACATCAGGATTGATGGTCACGAAGTAGATGAAGTTAAGGAATTCTGCTACCTAGGCAATAAAATAACCAATGACGGACGGAGCAAGGAAGACATCAAAAGCAGACGAGCAATTGCAGAAAGGGCTTTCCTGGCCAAGAGAGGGCTACCAATATCAGACATCGGCCTTAATTTCTGAGAATGTACGTCTGGAGTACAGCATTGTATGGTAGTGAAACATGGACTGTGAGAAAACCGGAACAGAAGAGAATCGAAGTATCTGGGATGTGGTACTACAGACGAATGTTGAAAATTAGTGGAGGAGGTTCTGTACAGAATCGGAGAGGGAAGGAATATGTGGAAAACACCGATAAGGAGAAGGGCCAGGATGACAGGACATACGTTAAGACATGAGGGAATGACTTCCATGGTACTATAGGGAGCTGTAGAAGGCAAAAACTGTAGAGGAAGACAGAGATTGGAATACATCCAGCAAATACTAGAGGACGTAGGTTGCAAGTGCTACTCTGAGATGAGTCTGGCGCTGGGGAGGAATTTGTGGCGGGCTGCATCAAACTAGTCAGAGGATTGATGACCCTCCACCCCACCCCACCAAAAAAAGTTCAGGAACCCAACCGCCGCCCTCTGAAGCACTGATCAGCTCCAGCTCCATTAGGTCATCAAATTCACTAGTGATGGTATGTCACCATCCACATCCATCTGCATTTCATCTTTGCAGATGTTATTCCAGCATGGACTGCGAACCAAGTAATAACTCCCAGGAAAGCACCTCTTATTTGTAGATGGCTGGATCCTGCCTCTGCAGTGACGAGTTTAGACCTGTAGACATAAGAGTGGCATGTGCAGCTGCTTTTAAGGAGCTGTCTGTTCAGAATGCTACCATATTAAGTTAACTTATGCTCATTCCTGCATACATGTGATGACACCATCCACAGTATCGAAATTAAGGTCACTGGTCTACAGTGGCACAAGTGTGGTGGTGAGTGCTGCTATCTAGCTAGTGGTGACACTGTTCAAAAGATTATTGCATTATACTTAGTAAAGCCCATTAACATGTACTAAGAGAGCAAGATGCATCATTGCTATTGGGTCCAGCCAGTGCAGCATGTGCTGGGAGAACGTCTGTTACTGCCCCATCCTATACTGTTGATCTCACGATAATAATTTTCAAAAATTCCTCGAAGAGGTATAACGTCAGCATGGATTGCCGTTTATGGTGGTCGGTGGTACCGTTTTAAGCTCTTTTTCACCACAGTTATGTGATCCTCTGAAAATCCACAAAGAAGATCTTCGATTATGTTGTATTGTGAGAAATTCTGGCCCAGTCTTCCTTCTTTATTGAAACCATTTGTGGGAAGTGGTTAGATCATATTCGCTACTTTGGTGACTTTAATAATGGACTGAAATCACTTGAGCTCACTGAAAGTGACTTATTAGTAAGCTCTTCATCAGGGCCCTTCTCATGGATTTATTGTCACTCATCGGTAGTAGTATCAATGCCGAAATAACTGCGCTGTTTCATCTTGCCCTTATCTCAACCTTATTTTTATTCAACAGCGAATACCACGAGCAAATTGACTGTATTGTTATGGGTAGTCCTCTCTCCTCTCTAGTAGAAAGCTTTTTTATGGAAGACTTTGAGAAAAGGGTACTTGATTCCGCCTAACCTAAACCAAAAGTCTTCTGACGATATTTAGATGATACTTTTGTAGTGTGGCCCCATGCTGAAGAAGAAGGATCACAGTTTTTCAAGCACTTGAATTCAATCTACAAGACTATCCAGTTTACGATGGAAGTGGAAATGAGCGTCTGTCTGTTGTTTCCTGACGTCAGTCGGAAAGTGAATGGGTTCTTGGGGCATTCCGTTTACCGTAAGCCCACTCATAAAGACCTTTATTTTCAGGCTTCTAGCTGCCACTACCTCACAAACTATGGCCGTCCTTCGAACTTCGGTGCACCGGGCACATGTTGTGTCTGAGAGGGACAGCCCTGCAAAGCAGCCGCAAAACTTACAATCTGTCTTTAAAGATAACAGGTGTTCTCTGCATCACATCAGCACTGATTTAGGGCTGAAGAAAAGTGACCATCCACACGAACAACGGGAGGAGGAGTGGTTCATGTCCAGGGCGTTCCTTCCGTACGTCGGAAACATTTCGAAATTGGGAAAAATCGTAAGAAAAAATTATGTCAAAGTAATCTTCCGACCACCTACAGGGACTTGTGTTCTTCTCGGATCGGTAAAAGCAGAACTGGGACTGCGGTGAGCTGCGATCTAAAGAATACCTTGCCAATGTGACAAAATCCGCGGTGGTCAGACAACACGCAGAGTACGTGAAAGGTTCATTGAAGATGATAGCCACACTCGTCTCTCGCAGCCCAGTAAGTCAGCCGTAGGAGAGTATTATATTTCCACGGAAACCGTGGCCTGGACCAGATAGTACTGAGATTCAGTTATTCAGGAATGGGTGGAAATACGTTTGGCGGCAGATCTTTCTAATACTGATGGCGGCTTCCAACTTGATAAGGCGTGGGATCCCGGTGGTTTATTTATATGTATATACCGGCCGGTTATTGTTAAACATTCCCTATTTAACACGTTATAACACAGAAAATAATTACCGTGGGACTACCGAACTTTGTAGCGTTAATGTTAAGGACATGGGGAAGAGAAATAATGCAGAACCAGTTCAATTGAAACACTTTTTAATGTGCTGCTACGGTACGTCATACCACTACGTAGTGGTAGCATTACTGCTACAAAATGGGCTCAGTATGACACCCCTCAGTGTCCAGAGGAGTCTGAAGCGCAGGATTGCATTCAGCACAGCAGATACAAGGTGCGGCTAGAAAAAACCGGACTGATGCTGGAAAAAACATTTATTTACAATTATTTACAATTTCATGTTATCTCCTTCAATGTACTCTCCTCCTCGGTCTCTACACCGCTCCATACGAATTTTCCACTGTTCATAGCAATGCTGCAGATCATTTTCGGTAAGTCCATACATTACTTCCGTCGCTTTTTCTTTTACTGCTTCAATAGTCTCAAATCTAGTTCCTTTCAAAGCTGACTTGACTTCAGGGAAAAGAAAAAAGTCACAGGGGACCAAATCAGGTGAGTAGGGTGGATGATCTAAGATGGGAATGTTGTGTTTTGTCAAAAACGTCTTCACTGACAACGCACTGTGAGCTGGGGCATTGTCTTGGTGAAGGATCCATGACTTTTTCCTCCACAAATCGTTCAGTTTTCTCCGTACTCGCTCACGTAGGGTAGCCAGGACGCTAATGTAGTAATGCTGATTCACTGTTTGTCCCTCTGTTACCCAATCAATAAGCACAATCCCTTTGATGTCAAAAAAAAAAAAATCATCATTGCCTTGAATTTCGATTTTTACATTCGTGCTTTTTTTTTGTCGTGAAGAACCAGGAGTTTTCCAATCCATCGATTGGCGTTTAGTTTCGGGAGCGTAAGTAAAAAACCACGATTCATCGCAAGTAATAACATTTTGTAAGAAGGTGGGATCACTTTCAATGTTTTCCAGGATGTCAGAACAAATCATTCTTCGGCGTTCCTTCTGTTCAATTGTGAGACACTTTGGAACCATTTTTGAACACACTTTGTTCATGTTGAAACTTTCATGAAGAATCTGCCTAACACTTTCCTTGTCAACTCCTGTTAACTCAGACACTGCTCTGATTGTTAAACGGCGATCTTGTCGAACAAGTTTACCGATTTTTTCAATGTTTGCATCAGTTTTTGCTGACAATGGTCTGCCAGTGCGAGTGTCATCACTGGTGTCTTCGCGGCCATCTTTAAATCGTTTAAACCACTCAAACACTTGTGTTCGCGATAAACAATCATCGCCGTACACTTGTTGTAACATTACAAACGTTTCACTTGTAGATTTTCCTAGTTTGAAACAAAATTTGATGTTAACACGCTGTTCTTTCTGTACACTCAACATTTTCCTACGCACAGACGCCACAGGCAGACTGAGTGCAGGAGTCAGATGAAACTCGAGCAGTAGGCGGAGCGAGAGTCATGTGACAGGCCACGCGACTTTCAGCCTTATTGCATTCGTTTTATTGTTTCACCAGTACCAGTCCGGTTTTTTTCTAGCCACACCTCGTAGAAGCATGTCCGTAGGTCCGCTGGCTACCTCTCTTGAGACGCTGCGCTTCAGATCAGCACATGTGTGAGTGTTTCCCTGGTAAATCCTGTCCTTCAGGTAACTGCACAACCAGAAATCACAGGGAGTGAGATTAGGTGATCGTGTCGGCCAGGCATGTGGAAAAAGATCGGCGAACTTCACGAGCAATGTGGGGTGGGGGCCCCATCTTGCATGAAGACTGTTGAGTTCAATCCGTCTCCCTCCTGCAGGGGGGGGGGGGGGGGGAGGGTATGATATGCGGGCGAAGCATATCGCAGTAACGCTGGCCAGTCACACTACACGTCTTTGGTTCTTGAGCGCCAACCTGTTCGAAAAAGAATGGGCCAATGATGGGCCACACGATACAGTGACACGTTCACCTTACAGTGCAACTTCATGCACAGTGACTGGAGGTGAAGATACACACACTCGGCAATTCTGTGTGTTCACCTCGTCCGTCAGAGAAACATGAGCTTCGTCTGCCCATACGATGGTTCAGCGCTAGACTTCGTCAACTGCAGTCCTTGCTAGAAAGTGGAGAGCGAAGTCAACACGTCGTTGTGCGTCCTGTGGTGCAAGCTGCTGTACTATTATGGATCACGTACCGATACCACTTGAGAATGGTTCGAAGCACTTTCCGTACTGTGGACCACGGGATGTACAACTGTCGCGACACAGCACTCGCAGTGGCTGAGGATCGGGAATTGCGCGTAGCGTTGTCTGGCATAGCAACAGCGATTTCATCAGCCACCTGTGGTGCAACCGGTCGTCGATCTCTTCCCGGAGCGACGCCCAGTTCTCCAGTGATTCGAACTTAATCACCACGCTCCGCACAGCAGATCGCGAAAGAGGACCCTTAAATAATCCTGTCAGCCGGAGATATTATCGAAGTGCAGCTGCAGCATTACTGTTGTTTTGATAGTAGAGATTCAAGAATAATGCCCTGCTCTTTCTGTCCAAGTTCATGTTGACTGGTCAACAAGTGCACTGCGACTGGTCAGGTGAGTGAGACAATGAATCACGATGACTGATCAGGGCACCTAGTGGCCATAGTTGGAACTTGACGGTGGCTCTGTGACGCATGGAAATCGTGCACCTCATACTACGGACATTAATGCTACCGAGTATGGTACTTGTATGGTAATAAGAATTCGTGTTATAACGTGTTGAATATGGAAAGTTTAATTATAACCACTCGGTATATACGAGGTGCATTCAAGTTCTAAGGCCTCCTATTTTTTTTCTAATTAACTACTCACCCGAAATCGATGAAACTGGCGTTACTTTTCGACGTAATCGCCCTGCAGACGTACATATTTTTCACAACGCTGACGCCATGATTCCATGGCAGCGGCGAAGGCTTCTTTAGGAGTCTGTTTTGACCACTGGAAAATCGCTGAGAAAATAGCAGCACGGCTGGTGAATGTGCGGCCACGGAGAGTGTTCTTCATTGTTGGAAAAAGCCAAAAGTCACTAGAAGCCAGGTCAGGTGAGTAGGGAGCATGAGAAATCACTTCAAAGTTGTTATCACGAAGAAACTGTTGCGTAGCGTTAGCTCGATGTGCGGGTGCGTTGTCTTGGTGAAACAGCACACGCTCAGCCCTTCCCGGACGTTTTTGTTGCAGTGCAGGAGGGAATTTGTTCTTCAAAACATTTTCGTAGGATGCACCTGTTACCGTAGTGCCCTTTGGAACGCAATGGGTAAGGATTACGCCCTCGCTGTCCCAGAACATAGACACCATCATTTTCTCAGCACTGTCGGTTACCCGAAATTGTTATGGTGACGGTGAACCTATGTGCTTCCATTGAGCTGACTTGGGCTTTGTTTCTGGATTGAAAAATGGCATCCACGTCTCATCCATTGTCACAACCGACGAAAAGAAAGTCCCATTCATGCTGCCGTTGCGCGTCAACATTGCTTGGCAACATGCCACACGGGCAGCCATGTGGTCGTCCATCAGCATTCGTGGCACCCACCTGGATGACACTTTTCGCATTTTCAGGTCGTCATGCAGGATTGTGTGCACAGAACCCACAGAAATGCCAACTCTCGAGGCGATCTGTTCAACAGTCATTCGGCGATCCCCCAAAACAATTCTCTCCACTTTCTCTATCATGTCGTCAGACCGGCTTATGCGAGCCCGAGGTTGTTTCGGTTTGTTGTCACACGATGTTCTGCATTCATTAAACTGTCGCACCCGTGAACGCACTTTCGACACATTCATAACTCCATCACCAGATGTCTCCTTCAACTGTCGATGAATTTTAATTGGTTTCACACCACGCAAATTCAGAAAACGAATGATTGCACGCTGTTCAAGTATGGAAAACGTCGCCATTTTAAGTATTTAAAACAGTTCTCATTCTCGCTGCTGGCAGTAAAATTCCATCTGCCATAAGGTGCTGCCACCTCTGGGACGTATTGACAATGAACGCGGCCTCATTTTAAAACAATGCGCATGTTTCTATCTCTTTCAGTCCGGAGAAAAAAAATCGCAGGCCTTAGAACTTGAATGCACCTCGTATATGAGCAAGCATTTTGTGACTAGTGACACGTCTAGCGACAGTTAATCTTATTAATTTGGACATCTGAATGCGCCAGCACGCAATATTCTTAAGATGGCACGAAAGTCTACAGATGTCTCTCATGCAGCGGCTGCCTTTGCGCATGCGTCTCTACGCCAATTTTCCGTATAAAGACAGTGATGCGAACTAGAAATCACCGGTGCAAACCACTCACCTGAGGATGGCTGAATGTTTCTCAGATGAAATATCGTGGCGAGAAGTCAACGTCCTCTGACTGTAATACCGAAACTTCATGCGACAGGGTAAGACTTTTCTTGTATGCGAGGCTACAGATAGTAGCATCTGTTGTTGCAGGTACTCGTACCATGTAAAGAAAATTCGAGAAAGCATCTGCTACCAACTACCCCATTACTCTCTGAAAACATCGGACGAAGACAAGATACATTGACACTCTACGGTGGTCTGGCGGGGATGACCAGGAAAATCGTTGGGCTGGGCTGCCAGATTTTGTGCACGAGCCTGGCATGTTCGGACTGCACTATAAGTGCTGGAAGGTGTCTGTCACGATCGCAGCTTGCAGTACTGACTTTCCTATCACGTGTAATAAATCGCAAAAACACAACATTGTTATTTTCTGTAGCAAGCAATCGATATGTTAAAACATAACTGTGTTTGATGCAGTAGAAGCGTATGTAAAGGAACACCTTGGCGTGCTGGCTACAACTCGTCATGGTGTACTGGAAACGTTTCAGTTTGAATGGACGAATGCAGCCTAGTTAGAGTCCGATGGTTCGCGTGGCTTGGTGTATAGAAACGCTGCTGTGGTTGAGTTAAATATATTAAGTAGAACTGAAAGTAGTTTCCGTTGTTCATTTTCAGAAAAAACGCGTGCCTGTTTTCTGGTTCGTATTGCAAAACATTTTCAAAACGTTAACGATACTGTCGTTGTTCGATGAGATGGACTATTTCTGAAACACGAAACATTAGTACTTCCAAATATTAGGCCACCTGAATTTATCATATCCTTGTCTAGCAAGGCTTTCTCAATATTTTCTGAAAGACAGTGTAATCTTTTTGCTTAAATCTTTTACTTGTGGAGGTTTATTCCACATGTTCTATACACGGATGTTATGTGTGTCATGGTGACCACCATTATGCTTTAAATGCAGTTATATTTCCTGGAGCACAGTCTGGAAGATTTGTTCGTGATTCCTCCCCACTGCTTTAAAATTAAAATATATGCATAACTGAGTATGTACTTTGCTGCCAGCATCGAGTTATCTTACGTGTTATTGTAGGTTTTCTACCACCAACGGGGAGACCTGCCCTCGTGAGCCAACATTGTAACCAGCATACAGATTTCTCAAAGCTGCAGTCAGCAGGCGTTTCCAATATTTCTTCGCTTAATCGCGGGAGGATAAGTCAGCAGTGAAGTTGTTGGAGAGAGGAGAGAGAGAGAGAGAGAGAGAGAGAGAGAGAGAGAGAGAGAGAGAGAGAGAGAGAGAGAGAGATTATTTATTTCTCGTTCGATTTGCCAGATATATTTTACAAAGAAAATATAAGAATTAATACGAATCACTATAAACGTTTGGAACTTACAATGTGGAAACAAACTATATCCGTTATTACATAACAATTATGTCAGGGAAACTACATTATTACATTAAATGGAACAAAAATCACATAAATCGGAGACAATTAATTACACAGTAACATTAAGATTATGGAGTCATTTCCTGGCATTGTCCGTTAACTTGTGGAGCGACATCAGAGAGCTGTCTCTGAAACCAGAAGATGGTCCATTGTTTGTACCTCGCCACAGTCACAACACGAATCGTCTGTATAGCCCCATTTGGTTGTTTGCTGTCTGCATCGTCCAACTCCCGTGCGAAACCTGTTTAGAGCCGACCAGTGTTTCCTGTTGAGATTGATGCCTTCAACCCTTTTCGTTGGGTCGTGGATTAGGTGATGGTTTTCCACGACGCCTCTTCTCAGACCCTGCCATGCATTCTTCCATTCAGCATCGAGACCCTCTGTGCCCAATGTTCTGCTCCAGACGATACGTTTCCTGGACTTGAGTCTCGTGGGTCTTCCCATGTCGGCATGTATGGGTAGCCTTGGGTATGCTTCAATTTTTTTCTACTATGTCCTGGATTGCTTTCTCTCTACGTATGGAAGCAGGAGCGATGTTTGCCAGCACCAGAAGCCACTTAACGGGGGTTGGCCTGAGAGTGCCGGTGACGGTTCTCAGTGGCATTTAGCTGTACAGCCACTTTTTTGGCGTCCGGGCTTCTGCTGCAGACTGGGGCACAGTATTCTGCAGCGCTATACACCAGTGCCAGTGCAGGAGTTCGTAGAGTGGCAGCTTCACAGCCCCAAGTGGAGCCTGCCAGTCTGTTGAGCAGGTTATTTCTCGTCTTTAGCTTTTGGGCAGTATCAGTTAGATGTAGTCTGAAAGTCATGGTGCGATCTAGCTTAATACCGAGATATTTTGGGAAATTCTCGTGGCTGACAGCTGTACTATTTATAACCAGGCGCAGATCCCTTCTCGCTTCCTTGTTGTTTATATGCATGGCTGTGCTTACTGTTTTTGTCACATTGATTTTTAGATGTCATGTGTCATAGTATTTTTTCAGTGTAGCTAGATCTTCATTTAATGTTGATTACAGGGTTTCAAACGAGTTACTTTGCTCTGTAATAGCTAAATCATCTGCGTAGGCAAATTTCGTGAATGCAGATCAGGAAAATCTGCTATATAGATGTTGAAGAGCCAGGGAACTAAGACTGATCCTTGCGGAAGACCATTTTTTAGGGTATGGCACTTGGTGGTTTCACCATTTAATTTGACCCTGAAATACAACTGGGAAGCATATCGAGAAAGCGTGGAGAAAACGATTATGAGAATACCACCTACTGCTGCAAACTGTGCACGCTTCTGTAAGTTACTCATCCACGCAGCTCATAAAAATATCCCCTGAGGAGCCAGAAAATACCACATCCCCTGCTGGTCTGAAGAATCCAGCAACCTACTGGAAGAATTTAACAGAACACAAGATGTGGGCACTGCCCAGGCGCTTACCGACCTACTGGACGAGGAACGAAAACAAAGATGGCACAAGCTGATGGAACAAATGGCCTCCACACATTCAAGCCGGTAAAAACTGGAGTCTCATGAGAAAGCTGGGAGGGGCCAACCACAGAAAGTCAGCAGCGGCCAGTATCCACGCAAACAAAATCAGCAAGAAACTCAGGGATAACGCCAAGGTAACAGTGACTCCTGAGCAAAGAAAAAACATAAAAGCTCAGACGGCTGTGGCACTGCAGGAATGTGAAGAAAAAGCCGACATGTTCACGGCAGCAGTCCAAGAAGCAGAGGTGAAGATGGCACTCCAACACACACGGGCAGGGAAGGCAGCTGGACCAGACAACATCCTCCCTGAATTATTAAAAAATCTTGGACCAAAAGCGCTGAAATGACTATGCAAACTATTCACGAGAATAATGGAAAGCTGTGAAATCCCCAGAGAATGGAAAACAGTTAAAATCATTGCCATACTTAAAGCAGGGAAGAGTGGAACTGACGCTGGGAACTTTAGGCCAATCTCATTACTGTGCATAACCTACAAACTTTTTGAAAGGATATTGTTGGACAGACTTAAACCAGTACTGGAGGAACAACTACCAGTGGAGCAAGCAGGTTTTAGACAAGGAAGAAGCTGCTGAGACCAGGTGCTGCCACTTACCACACACATTGAACGAGGCTTTCAGGAAAAGAAGAAAACAGGGATGGTCCTCATTGACCTGACATCAGCGTACGACACTGTATAGCTAAATGGTCTCATGTTAAAACTGGCAAAGATAGTCAAATGCAAAATAACGTTGAAGCTCATGAACAACATGCTGAGCGAAAGGAAGTTCAGAGAGAGAGAGAGAGAGAGAGAGCAAGAGCAAGAGAGCAAGTACTCTTACTTCTCCACGTGGGAATAGCCGATCGAACAGCCTCGTTCAAAGTGTTGACTCGACGCTGGAGCACTGCAACGTGTTTGGACATGTATGCTTGGACGGTTTGACACTTTCTGCTGTGGAATCAACTAGTGGCATGCGTGATATTGCGTCGGCTTCCAGTAACCAGACCCAACAACGCCTCAGACTCATATGGGAGCCGTCACTGGCTTGTTGACTGTCAAAATTTAGTGTTTTCGGACGAGCTCCACTTCAGTTTATCCTACAGTGATGGCAACGTAGCGTCCGACTTTACCATGGTGACAACTATGAGGCCGTCTCCATTGCAGAGTGGTACATTTAACAGACGCTGAGTTTAAAAATGGCTCTAAGGACTATCGGACTTAACATCTGAGGTCATCAGTCCCCTCGCCTTGGAACTACGTAAACCCAACTAACCTAAGGACATCACACACACCCATGCCCGTGGCAGGATTCGAGCTTGCGACCGTATCAGCTGCGTGGTTCCTGACTGAAGCGCCTAGAACCGCTCGGCCACCGCTGCCGGCCTGACGCTAAGTGTCGAGGTCTCGGTCGTCATTGGCTATAACATGTGATGTCTCGTTGTGCGTACTGAGGGCAGTCTGAACGCCATCCCCCTCCCGCCGGAGGTTCGAGTCCTCCCTCGGGCATGGGTGTGTGTGTTCTTAGCATAGGTTAGTTTAAGTAGTGAGTAAGTCTAGGGACCGAAGATCTAAGCAGTCTGGTCCCTTAGGAATTCACAGACATTTGAACGGCAACCGCTGCATCAGGGATGCCTCAGAGGCCGAGGCATAGCCCATCCTGCAGGCACCTTCATGTGCCATATTTCAGTAGCTCAATGCACGGCAACATGTGGCGAGAACTCTGGATGTCATCTCGTGTCCTACATGTTCGATTTACATGTCTCGCATGAGACATACGTGGTATATGATCGGGCAGCGACTTATTCGTTCAGGTAATCCTGCGAACACTGACAGTGTTTTCTACACTACTGGCCATTAAAATTGCTACACCAAGAAGAAATGCAGATGATAAACGTGTATTCATTGGACAAATATATTATACTAGAACTGACATGTGATTATCTTTTCACGCAATTTGGGTGCATCGATCCAGAGAAATCAGTACCCAGAACAACCACCTCTGGCCGTAATAACGGCCTTGACCAACACCGACTCAAAGGAAGGCCTCGGCGCTTGTTCGTGACGTCACGTCAGCTAGGCACGGCGAACACCAGGTCTGTTGCAGGCAGAAACGCCTGGGCGTGCTTATCACTATAAATCTATTTTTGGACAAAATGTTTGGTATTGTTTTGGATTCTGCAGTTTTATTTAGATGAAAGATTTTCTTACTGTCGTAAAGCTACAAATGATGACCATAGTTCTGTATTACTGAATCCTGTCGAAACAAACGTAGATCAATATGAGATGCTTTGCCCCGTTGCGAGCTTCGGAAATTTTACATTCAAGTAACTATATTTACTTGATCCACTTTGTTATCGAAACTTACCCCAACCCCCTTACAATGAATTCGTTTCTTTTATTTATTTATTTATTTTCGTTTGACATTGTCACCGGAAATGTGAACGAATTTACATGTGTAAATGTCCAACTGTTGCCAGTAATTACATTACAGTCGTTTTCAACGAAAGGAATTCTAAACAGGAAACAAAATGGCTTCATACATCGAAAATACTGCTGAGCTTAAACTTTTTTAAACATGCACATTAGAAAAGATAAATATTCCCCTCTTGCAACTGAAAGGAGAAACTTTGAAGATGATAAATTTTATTTGATAAAACAAGTATCTCTCTTTTGCATCTTCTTCTGTCCCCCCACCCCCTCCCCCAACGAGTACAATCGCGAGATATTGCATTAACATTCAGTGCTCCTCACCCCATAGTCAACCAAGATACCTAAAGAAGAGCACCAATATGTTCATAGTTTCTTGTAAAAGCAACCCAGCACAAACGTAACTTCCTCAGATTTACAAATAAGGTAAAGAAGCACGAATTCTGTTGCTGCTGGACCATGAAGTTGTTTTTATGTCAATCCTTAAAACAAGTGGAAATTTAAGTTCAGGAGTACACTACTTGTTAAGAAGTGTAATGAATTGCACAATTAATTGATTGCAGAAATCTCTCAGAACAATGTGTGTTGGTCAACTACCGCCAAGTTTCACATTTTCCTGTGTCAGAGAGGGAGACACCACCATTATGAGTATGCCTGCAACAAACCAGGCGTTCGCCGTGCCTAGCTGACGTGGCGTCACCAACAAGCGCCGAGGCCTTCCTTTGAGTCGGTGTTGCCTTGACACGCCTGGGCATTGAGTCAAACAGAGCTTGGATGGCGTGTACAGGTACAGCTGCCCATGCAGCTTCAACATGATACCACAGTTCATCAAGAGTAGTGACTGACGTATTGTGACGAGCCAGTTGCTCGGCCGCCATTGACCAGACGTTTTCAATTGATGAGAGATCTGGAGAATGCGCTGGCCAGGGCAGCAGTCGAACATTTTCTGTATCCAGAAAGGCCCGCACACGACCTGCAACATTCGGTCGTGCATTATCCTGCTGAAATGTAGGGTTTGGCAGGGATCGAATGAAGTGTACAGCCACGGGTCGTAACAAATCTGAACGTCTACTGTTCAAAGTGCCGTCAATGCGAACAAGAAGTGACCCAGAGGTGTAACCAATGACACCCCATACCATTACGCCGGGTGATACGCCAGTATGGCGATGACGAATACACGCTTCCAATGTGCGTTCACCGCGACGACGTCAAACACGGATGCGACCATCATGATGCTGTAAATATTGTAAGTAGGCTGTTTATGTTTTCTCTATGTAAGTAGGCTGTTTATGTTTTCTTATTGGCAACGTTACGTAGCGCTCAATATGAAAATCACTGGCTGTGCTGTGTGCAGTCTGTGGCTAGTTTGCATTGTTGTCTGCCATTGTAGTGTTGGGCAGCGGCAGCTGGATGTGAACAGCGCGTAGCGTTGCGCAGTTGGAGGTGAGCCGCCAGCAGTGGTGGATGTGGGGAGAGAGATGGCGGAGTTTTGTAATTTGTCATGAACTGATATATATATTATGACTTGTGATGATATTAAGGTAAATACATGGTTTGTTCTCTATTAATATCTTTCATTTGCTAACTATCCCTATCAGTAGTTAGTGCCTTCCATAGTTTGAATCTTTTATTTAGCTGGCAGTAGTGGCGCTCGCTGTATTGCAGTAGCTTGAGCAGCGAAGATTTTTGTGAGGTAAGTGATTTGTGAAAGGTATAGTTTAATGTTAGTCAGGGCCATTCTTTTGTAGGGAATTTTGAAAGTCAGATTGCGTTGCGCTAACAAAATATTGTGTGTCAGTTTAAGCACAGTCATATGTATAATTGTTCAAAGGGGACGTTTCATATGTCGACCCTTAGCCTAGGATACCTCACTGGAATCTTCTGATTTTTTTTTCTTGTAGTTTGTGTATTTAGTGTAGCTTTTGTTTATTGCTAGCGCGTAATTGTAGAGAGAATCTCCTTTGTAGTTGTAGCCTTTCATTGTTGTACTGTAAAACAGTTGCTTGCAATTAACTAAATATTATTTTCAGTGCTATGTTAATGTGTTCTCTTATTTTTGCTCTTCAAATTGTGCTTTTCTGCGTTGTCGTGTGAAATATTGTGACAATAATGGCGTGTGAAAAACGTAATACTAGGCTCCAAAGTAAACTCAGAAATGACAGTCAAGACGAAAGCAGTGTGATAGCGCCGCAGAGTAATGAATTAACAGACATTCAAAGTAGTAATTTGGTAACTGTTCATAGGGAAATGGAGCAGGCGGCAAACAATGGCGTGGACAGTGAAACAATTAGTGAAGAGGGACGCATTATCGATCGATCGGTCGGCAACAGCTTGCCTCAGGAATCGGGAATGAGAGGACACAATTTTGCGAATACTGTAGACTCAGGTTTTGGGTTCTCGCCGTTTTCTCAAATAAGTCAAGACACATTTTCTGCATGTCAAAATGTCAATGTTGCCGGTGCAAATTCATTGCCGAAAAGCACTGAGGAACATGTTTCAGACACCAATGCATTGTTATTACAATTAATACAACAAATGGGACAAACACAGCAAAAGCTTCAAAAGTTAGACACAGTGGAACAAAATATTAAAAAGTTAGACACAATGGAACAACACCAGAGACAAACACAGCAACAGTTAGACACAATGGAACAACACCAGAGACAAACACAGCAACAGTTAGACGCAATGGAACAAAATCTTCACACCACGCTTGAACAAACACGTGAAGATTTAACTACTGAGTTACTTAACATTGAATCGAAATGTCAAAAAGTCTGTAATGACGTAAAAACACAAATTTGTGAGCATTTTCAACCTATTTTTTCGCGGCATGAAAATGCATTACAGAATCACGAAGCAGCCATAAAAGAACTGCAAGCCATTGTTCATGAAAATCATGAGACCTTGTGGGCTAAAATTGACTCAGTTGCATCTACCGATTCGGTTACGCAACTTGCAATAACTCAGGAAAACTTAAAGGACACAGTAGATACGATTTCAACACAAATGGACACTCTGAAACTTGGTTCAGAAAAACACACTGAGGAAATGTGTTCACTATCGGAGAAAGTAGCCGAACTTTCGGATCAGGTCACTAACTTATCTACAAAGGTAGATGACGATCTGAATGACACAAGACCTGTAGCCTTCACTGACACTGAAGAGTGCGAACAAATTAGGAAATTCAAACAAAATCAGAATCAGATTAATACGCAACACCAAAGAGAAATCCGGGAAGTACAAGATCAGCTGACACAGTTAATACAAGAATTACGTATTTCAGAGGATACTCGCGCCCCAATACGGGAAGAGGGACACAGAAATACGGAACAGCCACAAAATAATAACACAGGGCATTTCGGAAGTTATGAAAGAAATTGGCAATGTGCACCGAATTTTGAGATGGAACCGCCGAAACGAAGTAACAATGACCGACATGCGACTCGCTGACATGACGATTTTGACTATAAGCTGTTCATTACTACACGTAAATTCAAAACATTTAAGAATTCTGGCAACGACATTCATCCACAAGCATGGCTCCATCAATTCTCTCATTGTTTTCCTCCCAACTGGTCGTTGGAACACAGATTAGAATTTATGTGTGGCTACTTAGAGAATGAACCAGCTGTAAGAATGCGATCGGTCATTCACGATTGCCACAGTGAAGGAGAATTTTACCATGCCTTCCTCTCAGCATATTGGTCTCAAGCCACACAAGACCGCGTAAAACATGGCATCATAATGATGAAACATTTCGAACAATCTGAATTCTCCAGTCTTGTGAAATATTTTGAAGACATGTTGCACAAGAATCAGTACCTGTCAAACCCATACAGCCCCTCAGAACTCATCCGCATTTGCTTAATCAAATTACCTGAACATTTACGACATATTATTTTGGCAGGACGTTGCAAAGACGACATTGAAGCATTTCAGGGACTCTTACAAGAATTAGAAATTGACACTGACAATCGCGGAACGCGAAACCAGGAACACAGCAATTACAGGTCACATCCGTCGCAATTCCGCGATGAAAGAAGTAATAACTTTACACGACAAGGCTATTCTTACAACGCAAATCGTGACCAAAACAGACACCACCCATATGACAACCACTGGCAGAGTAATAATAGTTACAGAGAAAGATCGCATTTCCGTAGTAATGAATATGACAGAGATAACCACAGAAACAGACAATATGGGAACCAAAACAATTATTACCAGGGGAGACAGAATAACTTCAGACGCAACAGTTCAGCGCGGAGTTACGATTCAGGGAGAAATTCTCCACCACGTGACCGACAAGGAAGAAACTACGGATTCTACCGAAATGACGACAGACGATATGATCATAACGACAGACGTCAATTGCATCAGAACTGGCGGGATTCAAACAGAGCAGGGCCCTCTCGGTAAGGCGAATTTGTAGAAGTTAGGTCTCCTAATCCCAATAACGACGCGCGCCAACAAAGAGACAGACAATGACTCGCACCGCAGGCAGCCGCGTGCGGCCGCTGGCTCAGGGAAAAATAACATGACGCTAACCTTGAGAAAAATTCCAGTATTCTTTACCGACGTATACTGCATGATAATTGTATTCCAGCCAAACTGTGAGTACTATGAAGAGTAAAGGTTTACACCACATTTCACATGTAAAACCGTTTATTGAAAGATAATATGCTTTTTAACTTAGTCTTTGTCATAAAATTTTTCGCTTCACATTACTAATATGCTTTGTCAGATTTAGAATCTGTTAACATGTAACAATGTTTGAAGTGAAATATCCAGTCAAGAACCAAGAGAACTTATTTAAACAGAAATGACGAATGCATTGTTATAGTGAACAGACGTCACAGTGTTATTGTGTGTGTACATTCTTGCTTGTTTGTTGCACGATTACGTAACGACTATGAGGCTCACATACTTAGAACATTTACCAGTACTGCTAATGAGATTTTAATGCAACATTTTGGTTTATTTGAAAATACATTCTGAATTTAAAGTGCTTTCTGAGAGATACCAGATGACACAGAGGTTAGTTTATGTGACAGCTACACGATTTTTATCACGACGCTACTAATGAGTGACAATTTACAATGTTGCTTTTGCGGTGTTTCTGTTTTATATCTGCACAGTTTTCTGAATTCTTCTGGAAAGAAAAACATGTTTTAGTAGTAACTTTTATGGTGTAGCAACAATGAGAGAGCCTTTTTTCGTGGCACAACAATACGTTACTGTACAGTACTTTCTTCATCACGCCAATAAGCATTATAACTACGATATCTATACGCAAAGCATTTCACTTTTGTTTATCATGAGGTAAGTACATTGACTTCTGCAGAACTTAGCTTTCGGAGGACGATAACTACGACACTTCCACAGAGATTATGTTGCAACAAGACGCACATTTAGCGCTACAGTACACGTATTTGAGTGATCAATTTTATACTTAAAACATTTATTTTTAAAGATTTTTGAATTACAAAGAAAGTTTTCCATGATACATTTCATTCCATTGCTGTAATCTGTAACACCTGAGGGTATAATTACATTAATCCTCAGGGGGGTACACACTTACTTTGTGTACCATGTGTGTGGCAACCACAAGGAACCCTAGCTAATATGGTATTTGCTTATACAACTTTACACATCGGTACCATATTTCTCTAACACACAAATTACACAGCTATCTGATCATTTAACTGAGAGAGACAAACATTTATTTTATTACATCAGTGACATATGTTTACGCAATTACACAGTTGGATAACTTCACACTTATGAAACTGTATTTTGTCTGTACGTTGTAAACTGTTCATATTTTTTCGGAATCATTGTGATACTATGAGAGCTTTGAATGATATATTTGGTATGAGATCATGATTTTTAAAGTACGTTTGAGGCAGCTGACACTTTTGACATGAGCAGAGAATTTTTTTAGGCTTAGAAATTATTGGAGGAAGTTACGACGATTTTGAGATTTGACTGAGGTGTTATGATGTTATTATTACGACGACGATGTGTATTATGTTGTTGAGGAATGTTTATTATGCTACGTATTTCTCATGATGAAATATTGAAGAAGTGTCAACGAATATGTATATGTATAATGAGGTAAGGAATAATGAGTAGTGTTTAGGGACTCTGATTTATGAAAAGGATGTTGGAAACCAAGAAACGTACTTTAAGAGTTATGAAATGTGTGTGTATATTCGTGAATGTATTACAATGCAGACGAAAATTTTTTTGGACACTGTTATATCAATAGCATTTTGTTTCTACAGATTTGTAACGCAAATTCTTGACCTGTGAAATATTTTTATATGTGACTGTCACTGTAGCGGAAACTGCTGTCGTAAATATTTCCGTAAGAAAGTTAACGGACCACCTACACATAATGCGTCGTGGGCACCCAGCTGTGTCAGACGCCTGGAGAAAAAGCCATTAGCGCGTGCCTTTCAGAGCACAGGAAAACACCTGGAGAACAAGCCATTAGGGTGTGCCTTTCATCGCTAATGCGACACCCTCGTTACTTGAAAACATATGATTACTCGCACTTTGTGCTAATTACTGAAATGCTTATGAATTGATGGGAAATATTCGTACATCTGCACACCTGATTATGACAAGTGTCTTTCTCCGAGAGTTGAGTGCTACTGACTTACGAAATGCCACATGACTATTGAATGATATTTTTATGCTTTGCTTTTCATAGTTGCTTATTTCATTTGACATCTGGTTTCCAGCTGTGTTGCAGCATTGCTTTTATAAAATAAAATGCATTTGCTAATGTGAACACTTTCTGTCAACAGATCTATTAAATAATTATTTTATGATCCACATTCTTTAAAAAAGGAGCACTTGGAAAGGAAAGAACAATAAGAAGGAACTAGTAACTGCATTCATAATTTTCTTTTCAAGTAATTGGTAACTTTTTGGTAGAATAACTTCTTGTGGTGCACCACTTTAATTACATAGACATTAAGATGTGAATATACATTTCCCTTATCTGCATTGTTGTTTAGTGTAATATTTTTTCTGCTTGCGCTATGTCATGTTTAGGTATAAGTTGCTGCTGTTTGCCAGGCATAGTGTTATTGAATTTGACTTTTGCTCATTTATGCTGCTAGCTTTGCCAATTTGCATTTTTTGCATTGCTGTTTGTGTTGATTTGTTATGTGATGCTGCATTGCCTCGTCCCTTAGTTTAGCATCTGAGCTCAGTAGATTTAAGTTAGCTTAAGAGGGGGTAGCCTCTAAGAGAATGAGTTGCGATGAATTGGAAGAAATGCATTGAGAAAACAGGTTTAGGTAGGATTTTCTTGGAAATAAATGTTGAGGTAAGAAATGTGTGAACATATAAATACAGAAAGCATGCTTAGATAGAATATTTTTGGTGGAAACAAAGGATGAAATAAGAGGAAAGATATATGAAGTTTTGGGTTGGACTGCAGTACCAAATGTTACACTGAAAACGAACCCTGTCCTTTCCTATTGGTGTTATCCCACTATGTGTTTGTGTACCCTTGTGTATTTGTTTTCTTCCTGTCTCTGTGTAGTTTCATAGAATTTTTTTCTTCTTTTAATATTAAGCTACATTCACTATGATGAGGAATACTGTTATCCTCGAATATAATTGGCATTAATAATATGTTATTTACTTTGTAAAGATGTTAGACATTATTCATTCTGTTTAAATGCTCATGTGTGAAGTTGATGTTTCGCAAGTTATTCTGATCTTTTATGTATGTACTCATGTCATAATTCCTGTAACACTGACGTATATGTCTATTTCTATTCTTTTGTAAAGCCTGTGTTACTGCAATTGTTATCTATATTGCTATGTTTTTAATGATGTATTTTGTACCTTTGTAATTGTATTCTTATGTTATAAAATTGTAATTGTCACCAGTTCATGATATTATTAACTTGTTAGTTACATTTCACTGCACACGTTTCTGTTGGTCATAGTATATGGACAATATGTGAGAAGTTGGGACTGTTAGTGTTTGCACGTGTGTTACTAATTCAGCAAGGGACTGGATAACAGCATTGCTTATTTTAAGGACAATTTCAAAAACTTTGTGAGTGCACAAGTTGTGGTTTATGGACTTGCTATATCATCCGCAAGACTCTTCAATGGTGATTGTGCACCTGCACGGTCACAACAGATGGCTGCTGGCCATCTCTTCAAGGACTACAGTGGGTCTACATCTTTGATGATCCATCAATACCATTACCTCTACAAGGACTGCAGTGGGTCTGCACCTCTGGTGGCCCACCATTACCATTATCTCTACAAGGACTACAGTGGGTCTGCATCTTTGATGGCCCACCAATACCACAATCTCTACCAGGACTCCAGTGGGTCTGCTCTGTGATGACCTAACTACCAATATTCTTCCAAACTACGACTGACTCTGCTGTGGGTTTGCTCTGTTGTGGCCCATTATCTGTCAGCATGTTGCTATTCTACTGTTAAGTACGATTAGGACTGTCTTTATGGACTGTGAGAAAATTTGAGCTTTTGACCAACGTTGTATCAATAAGTGTGTGCATTTTATATCTTTGTTACTGTAATTGTGAAAAATTTTTGTCAAGTCTGTATTGGCCAGTGCCCAACACCATTTGTAAAAATTTTTGTGGGGAGCATGGGGGCTATGTAAGTAGGCTGTTTATGTTTTCTCTATGTAAGTAGGCTGTTTATGTTTTATTATTGGCAACGTTACGTAGCGCTCAATATGAAAATCACTGGCTGTGCTGTGTGCAGTCTGTGGCTAGTTTGCATTGTTGTCTGCCATTGTAGTGTTGGGCAGCGGCAGCTGGATGTGAACAGCGCGTAGCGTTGCGCAGTTGGAGGTGAGCCGCCAGCAGTGGGGGATGTGGGGAGAGAGATGGCGGAGGTTTGTAATTCGTCATGAACTGATATATATATATTATGACTTGTGATGATATTAAGGTAAATACATTGTTTGTTCTCTATTAATATCTTTCATTTGCTAACTATCCCTATCAGTAGTTAGTGCCTTCCATAGTTTGAATCTTTTATTTAGCTGGCAGTAGTGGCGCTCGCTGTATTGCAGTAGCTTGAGCAGCGAAGATTTTTGTGAGGTAAGTGATTTGTGAAAGGTATAGTTTAATGTTAGTCAGGGCCATTCTTTTGTAGGGAATTTTGAAAGTCAGATTGCGTTGCGCTAACAAAATATTGTGTGTCAGTTTAAGCACAGTCATATGCATAATTGTTCAAAGGGGACGTTTCAATATAACCTGCATTCATCCGGAGAAATGATGTTTTGCCATTCGTGCACCCAGGTTCGACATTGAGTACACCATCGCAGGCGCTCCTGTCTGTGATGCAGCGTCAAGGGTAACCGCAGCCATGGTCTCCGAGCTGATAGTCCATGCTGCTGCAAACGTCGTCGAACTGTTCGTGCAGATGATTGTTGTCTTGCAAACGTCCCCATCTGTTGACTCAGCGATCGAGACGTGGCTGCACGATCCGTTACAGCCATGCGGATAAGATGCCTGTCATCTCGACTGCTAGTGATAAGAGGTCGTTGGGATCCAGCACGGCGTTCCGTATTACCCTCCTGAACCCATCGATTCCATATTCTGCTGACAGCCATTGGATCTCGACCAACGCGAGCAGCAATGTCGAGATACGATAAACCGCTCCACTCTTCGGGGGCAGGTGGAGGCTTTGTCTGTTAGGCTCATCGAGCTCGAGGCGCAGGCGTCGGCTCGTAGTGGCGTTGGGGCAACTGTGGTGAGACCTATGCCTACTTCGGTGGCCTTGGAATCACATGGAACCCCTGATGTCGCTGCGTCTTCCGGCAGTGAGCATCTTACCGGTCAGCCATCACTCCAGGGTGAATGGCGGACAGTGGTGGGCTCGCGCGTGCCTGGCCGAAAGGCGAAGGTGGGATCTGGCCGCGTGGCAGCTGCCTTACCCCTTTCCAACAGGTACGGGGTGCTTCCTAGTGGTGATGACATCGTTTCCGAGCCACCACAGGATGCCGCGCCTGTTGGGCCAGTGGCCGATTCTCCGGCAAGGTCCTGACAGTCACAGAGGGCGGGCCTATTAGTTATAGGGAGCTCCAACGTTAGGCGGGTTATGGAGCCCCACAGGAAAATAGCGGGTAGGTCGGGGAAGAATGCCAGTGTGCACTCGGTGTGCTTGCCGGGGGGTCTCGTCCGTAATGTGGAGGAGGCCCTTCCGGCAGCTATTGAACGCACTGGGTGTGACCGGCTGCAAATAGTAGCACATGTCGGAATGAATGACGCCTGCCGCTTGGGTTCTGAGGCCATCCTTGGTTCCTTCCGGCGGCTGGCTGATTTGGTGAAGACAACCAGCATCGCACGCGGAGTGCAAGCTGAGCTTAATATCTGCAGCATAGTGCCCAGAGTCGATCGCGGTCCTCTGGTTTGGAGCCGTGTGGAGGGTCTAAACCAGAGGCTCAGACGACTCTGCGACTATAATGGTTGCAAATTCATCGACCTCCGTTATTGGGTGGAGAACTGTAGGGCCCCCCTAGACAGGTCAGGCGTGCACTACACACCGGAAGCAGCTACTAGGGTAGCAGAGTACGTGTGGCGTGCACACGGGGGTTTTTTAGGTTAGAGGGACCCCCCCTTGGGCGAAACGATAAAATACCTGACGGCTTACCAGAGAGGACATTATCATCGTTGATAAAGAACGTCCGTCCTCAGAGACCAAAAACAGGAAAAGTTAACGTAATATTGGTAAACTGCAGGAGTATCCAGGGCAAGGTTCCTGAATTAGTATCTCTTATTGAAGGAAATAGTGCGCATATAGTATTAGGAACGGAAAGTTGGTTAAAACCGGAAGTGAACAGTAACGAAATCCTAGACACAGAATGGAGTATATACCGCAAGGATAGGATAAACGCCAATGGTGGAGGAGTATTTATAGCAGTAAAGAATTCAATAATATCCAGTGAAGTTATTAGCGAATGCGAATGTGAAATAATCTGGGTTAAGTTAAGTATCAAAGGTGGGTCAGATATGATAGTCGGATGCTTCTATAGACCACCTGCATCAGCAACCGTAGTAGTTGAGCGCCTCAGAGAGAACCTGCAGAACGTCGTCAAGAAGTTTCGTGATCATACTATTGTAATAGGGGGAGACTTCAATCTACCAGGTATAGAATGGGATAGTCACACAATCAGAACTGGAGCCAGGGACAGAGACTCTTGTGACATTATCCTGACTGCCTTGTCCGAGAATTACTTCGAGCAGATAGTTAGAGAACCAACTCGCGAAGCTAACGTTTTAGACCTCATAGCAACAAATAGACCGGAACTTTTCGACTCCGTGAATGTAGAAGAGGGTATCAGTGATCATAAGTCAGTGGCTGCATCAATGACTACAAGTGTAATAAGAAATGCCAAGAAAGGAAGGAAAATATATTTGCTTAACAAGAGTGATAGGGCACAATTCGCAGAACATCTGAGTGACCACCATCAAACGTTCATTTCTGAGGAAGAGGATGTGGAACAAAAATGGAAAAAATTCAGAAACATCGTCCAGTACGCCTTAGATAAGTTCGTACCGACTAAGGTCCAAAGCGAGGGGAAAGATCCACCGTGGTATAACAATCATGTACGAAAGGTACTACGGAAACAAAGAAAGCTTCATCATAGGTTTAAGAGTAGTCGAATCATAGCTGATAAGGAAAAGCTGAACGAAGCGAAAAAGAGCGTAAAGAGAGCAATGAGAGAAGCATTCAACGAATTCGAACATAAAACATTGGCAAACAATCTAAACAAGAACCCTAAAAAGTTTTGGTCATATGTAAAATCGGTAAGCGGATCTAAATCCCCTATTCAGTCACTCGTTGACCACGATGGCACCGAAACAGAGGACGACCGAAGAAAGGCAGAAATACTGAATTCAGTGTTCCGAAACTGTTTCACTGCGGAAAATCGTAACACGGTCCCTGACTTCAGCCGTCGCACGGACGCCAAAATGGAAAATATTGAAATAAACGATATCGGAATTGAAAAACAACTGCTATCACTTAGTAGCGGAAAAGCATCCGGACCAGACGAGATACCCTTAAGATTCTACAGTGATTATGCTAAAGAACTTGCCCCCTTTCTATCAGCAATTTATCGTAGATCGCTGGAAGAACGTAAAGTACCTAGCGACTGGAAGAAAGCGCAGGTCGTTCCCATTTTCAAGAAGGGTCATAAATCAGATGCGAATAATTATAGGCCTATTTCGCTTACGTCAATCTGTTGTAGAATAATGGAACATGTTTTGGGTTCTCGTATTATGACGTTCTTAGATAATACAAATCTCCTTCATCATAACCAACATGGATTCCGCAAACAGAGATCATGTGAAACTCAGCTCGCCCTATTTGCCCAAGAAATTCACAGTGCCGTAGACACTGGCGAGCAGATTGATGCCGTATTCCTGGACTTCAGGAAGGCATTTGATACGGTTCCGCACTTACGTTTAGTGAAAAAAATACGAGCTTACGGAATATCGGACCAGGTTTGTGATTGGATTCAGGATTTCCTAGAAGAAAGAACACAACATGTCATTCTTAACGGTTCAAAATCTGCAGATGTAGAGGTAATTTCGGGAGTACCGCAGGGAAGCGTGATAGGACCTTTATTGTTTACAATATACATAAATGACTTAGTTGACAACATCGGTAGCTCCGTGAGGCTATTTGCAGATGACACGGTTGTCTACAAGAAAGTAGCAACATCAGAAGACTCGTACGTACTCCAGGAGGACCTGCAGAGGATTAATGCATGGTGCGACAGCTGGCAGCTTTCCCTAAACGTAGATAAATGTAATATAATGCGCATACATAGGGGCAGAAATCCATTCCAGTACGATTATGCCATAGGTGGTAAATCATTGGAAGCGGTAACGACCGTAAAATACTTAGGAGTTACTATCCGGAGCGATCTGAAGTGGAATGATCACATAAAACAAATAGTGGGAAAAGCAGGCGCCAGGTTGAGATTCATAGGAAGAATTCTAAGAAAATGTGACTCATCGACGAAAGAAGTAGCTTACAAAACGCTTGTTCGTCCGATTCTTGAGTATTGCTCATCAGTATGGGACCCTTACCAGGTTGGATTAATAGAAGAGATAGACATGATCCAGCGAAAAGCAGCGCGATTCGTCATGGGGACATTTAGTCAGCGCGAGAGCGTTACGGAGATGCTGAACAAGCTCCAGTGGCGGACACTTCAAGAAAGGCGTTACGCAATACGGAGAGGTTTATTATCGAAATTGCGAGAGAGCACATTCCGGGAAGAGATGGGCAACATATTACTACCGCCCACATATATCTCGCGTAATGATCACAACGAAAAGATCCGAGAAATTAGAGCAAATACGGAGACTTACAAGCAGTCGTTCTTCCCACGCACAATTCGTGAATGGAACAGGGAAGGGGGGATCAGATAGTGGTACAATAAGTACCCTCCGCCACACACCGTAAGGTGGCTCGCGGAGTATAGATGTAGATGTAGATGTAGATAGGTTATAATCCGACCTTTATCAAAGTCGGAAACGTGGTGGTACGGATTTGGATTTGGCTCTGAGCACTATGGGACTTAACATCGTTGGTCATCAGTCCCCTAGAACTTAGAACTACTTAAACCTAACTAACCTAAGGACAGCACACAAAACCCAGCCATCACGAGGCAGAGAAAATCCCTGACCCCGCCAGGAATCGAACCCGGGAACCCGGGCGCGTGGTGGTACGCATTTCTCTTCCTTACACGAGGTATCACAACAACGTTTCACCAGGCAACGCTGGTCAACTGCTGTTTGTGTATGAGAAATTGGTTGGAAACTTTCCTCATGTCAGTAAGTTGTAGGTGTCGCCACCGGCGCCAACCTTGTGTGAACGCTCTGAAAAGCCAATCATTTGCATACCGCAGCATCTTCTTCATGTCGGTTAAATTTCGCGTCTGTAGCACGTCATCTTCGTGGTGTAGAAATTTTAATGGCCAGTAGTGTAGATGTGCCTACAAAATACACAGCATTGTGTTCTCCGGCTGCATATCCAGGCCCACTCTCGTTCCGTGCCACGACGTCCTGAGCCTCTGGCTGCAGCGCGTGGCGCTTCACGCTGTACTTACTAGCACTGTCAGACTGTATGTACAGTTCTACAATTCCCCGTCTTGGTGTTGGGAACATTAATGTAGTTCTCAGGCATGAATAATTCCGTAAAGGAGGCAGGCCGACAGCGAGACATTACAGATGAGGTTGCGTGATAAATCTGCACTTTTCGATTATTAAACGGCACCTTACCGTCGGCGCTAGAGTGGAGACAGATGCCGTCTCAGATACGCTGACACGGAATGAGGGAGGGTCGAGCCGCGCGCGCCAGACTAATAGCGTGTAATTAGTCGCAATTAGCAGCGGCTGTTCACCTTGTTTTGCGTCGGGCGCCGGCTTTGACGTACGGCCCCGCCACTTTGCGAGTCGGCGCACGCCCGCCGCCCCGCGGCCTTCGGACATCTGTTAGGCGACGCCGGCGACAGCGCGGGGGCGGCTCCACCCCCACCCACCCTCCCCCATCCTGACAAACTGCCTGCCCCGGGGAGCGATTACGGCCCGCGCGGCGCAACTCAGAAACAGGATTGCAATCGAGGCTGGTCCCGCAGCTACTCCGTCGTCGCCGTATTTACCGCCCTAAACCGTTACTAATATTTTAAGCGTTCTTAGTTCACGTGTTCACTTTCATCGGCGTGTGATGCATATCTCCTTGTGTCACGACAAGGTGAAGACATAAGTTTTCCTTTAACAGCTTCCATTCTGTATAGAATTTTGGTAATCACCTCTTCGAAAGCCTATTTATGCTGTGATGGATCTACCGTATTATCAAGCTTGAGAGGCTAATACAAATAAATATATTGATTTATTATAAACCATACACCTAAGTGTTGCATTACAAACCAATACAAATAAACACGTTCGATGTATCATCTACAGGGATGTAATCGGTATACATTACTGGCCATTAAAATTGCTACACCACGAAGGTGACGGGCTACAGACGCGAAATTTAACTGACAGGAAGAAGATGCTATGATATGCAAATGATTAACTTTTCAGGGCATTCACGCAAGGTTGGCGCCAGTGGCTACACCGTGCTGACATGAAGAAAGTTGCCGACCGATTTCTCATACACAAACAGCAGTTTACCGGCGTACCCTAGTGAAACGTTGTTGTGATGCCTCGTGTAAGGAGGAGAAATGCGTACCATCACGTTCCTGACTTTGATAAAGGTCGGATTGTAGCCTATCGCGATTGCGGTTTATCGAATCGCGACATTGCTGCTCGCGTTGGTTTAGATACAATGACTATTATCAGAATATGGAATCGGTGGGTTCAGGAGGGTAATACGGAACGTCGTGCTGGATACCAACGGTCTCGTATCACTAGCAGTTGAGATGACAGGCATCTTATCCGCATGGCTGTAACGGATCGTGCAGCCACGTCTCTATCCCTGAGTCAACAGATTGGGACGTTTGCAAGACAACAACCATCTGCACGAACAGTTCGACGACGTTTGCAGCAGCATGGACTATCATCTCGGAGACCGTGGCTGCGGTTACCCTTGACGCTGTATCACAGACAGGAGCACCTGCGATGGTGTACTCAACGACGAACCTGGGAGCACAAATGGCAAAACGTATTTTTTTCTGATGAATCGAGGTTCTGTTTAGAGTATCATGATGGTCGCATCCGTGTTTGGCGACAACGCGGTGATCGAACATTGGACGCGTGTATACGTCATCGTCATACCGGCGTATCACCCGTCGTGATGGTATGGAATGCCATAGGTTACACGTCTCGGTCACCTCTTGTTCGCATTGACGGCACTTTGAACAGTGGACGTTACATTTCAGATGTTTTACGACCCATGGCTCTACCCTTCATTCGATCTTTGCCAAACCCTGCATTTCAGCAGGATAATGCTCGATAGCATGTTCCCGGTCCTGTGCGGGCCTTTCTGGATACAGAAAATGTTCGACTGCTGTCCTGTCCAGCACATTCTCCAGATCTTTCAGCCGGCCGAAGTGGCCGAGCGGTTAAAGGCGCTGCAGTCTGGAACCGCACGACCGCTACGGTCGCCGGTTCGAATCCTGCCTCGGGCATGGATGTTTGTGATGTCCTTAGGTTAGTTAGGTTTAACTAGTTCTAAGTTCTAGGGGACTAATGACCTCAGCAGTTGAGTCCCATAGTGCTCAGAGCCATTTGAACCATTTGAACCAGATCTTTCACCAAATGAAAACGTCTGGTCAATGGTGGCCGAGCAACTGGCTCGTCACAATACGCCAGTCACTACGAGTGATGAACTGTGGTATCGTGTTGAAGCTGAATGGGCAGCTGTACCTGTGCACGCCATCCAAGCTCTGTTTGACTCAATGCCCAGGCGTATCAAGGCTGTTATTATGACTAGAGGTGGTTGTTCTGGGTACTGATTTCTCAGGATCTATGCACCGAAATTGCGTGAAAATGTAATCACATGTCAGTTGTAGTATGATACATTTGTCCAATGAATACCCGTTTATCATCTGCATTTGTTCTTGGTGTAGTAATTTCATGGCCAGTAGTGTATATAATACTGTTTTTACAGCCATAAAATGAGTAATTTTTGGCCATACATGCATTTATTGCAGTGACCCTTCCGGAAGCCACTTAATAGCTTACTCTGAAGAGCCAAAATCAAAATAATTAATAACTTTCCTCCATAAAATATTGGCTATGGTGATCTAGTAGGTAGAGCACAAGACTCCCAGTTTTAAATCTGAACAGTGGCGGGTATGTTTCATCGTTCCAGTATCTCCGTGAGAGCCCCAGGACCTGCTATCAAATGGGATGGGGATGTATTCTGAGGTTAAAAGGCGGTCGAAACAATGCGCTCGCCATCCATCCTCTCCTAGTGACGGCGCGAAAGAAGTCTGCACTCTGCCTGATGTGAGACCAACAGCCCAGAGCAGACTTTACCACCAGGGCTGTGTTTAAACACGACTCGAACTGTTCGAACAGCTTACGTCACAATTCGGGAAATCTCTTAGATCTTTAGGTCGACATGCGATCTAGTGACATCTGTTGGTACTATCGCAACGACCCCTTGTTAGTGTTCTTATTGTACTATGGATTTTAATTAAAAATTAATTGTGCAACACGGTCTGAAATATCTTCTAGGGTGCAGGTCATGCGTAGCAACGACAACTAATAAATAAATAAGACTGCAGTGAGGATTCTGTCCAGTTTCCGAAGTTTCATTCGTCCTGCAATCTAGCGACGTTCGAAGGTACTACCTCCAAGACAGGTCTTGCCGCAGTAATTCACTCTCGTGATAAAAATTAGTCACCTAATTACTACATATTTTGTTTGTTCGCTGTTGATTTCTAATTACTCGCCTTCGTTGTTTTATCTGAATGTTGCCGTCTTGTTTTCAAACTGATTAAAATCTGGCAAGTTTTTATCTGTTATTCTACTATGTGAATAGGGATTGAATTGCTCATTTTCATCATACTTCGTAAATAATTACCGTCTCTCATAAACAAATATTATACTGGGTCCGGTCAAGTATTATCTTTTGGAGACCAACATTTTCGTCTTTGTCTGTTATATTTGCTTAGCAATCAGCGTAAATGTCTCTACATCCATACGTATGGGTATTGTAAGACAAATGATACCTTTGTTCAAATACAGTAAGAGTCTTTGCAGTGGTAGGATTTAACGCTATTTCCTCCAGTGTTTCACGAAATTGTCAAACATTAAGCGGAGCTGTAGATTATTGTCGTGGCTAGTTCGTAGTTTCTTGCATATCCCTTGCACTCGCGCCGGGCGAGTCAAATACCACGTGATTGTTCAGATTAGATTAGATTAGATTAGTTTTTCGTTCCATAGATCCATGCTGAGGAGATCCTCGTGGATGTGGAACATGTCAACTTTTTTTTTTTTTCAAAAAATCTCGATACTGTATCGAAAGCTGCGACATATCGGGAAATCTTAAGCTCGTTCGAATGAAAGTATCGTTTGCCCAGGCCTATTTACTGCACGACAAGTTAAAAAATAAAACAAACCTGATAAACTTAGGGTCGTGTTCATGGATGTTATGACCAAAACAGGCAGTCCGGAACCGCGCGACTGCTACGGTCGCAGGTTCGAATCCTGCCTCGGGCATGGATGTGTGTGATGTTCTTAGGTTAGTTAGGTTTAAGTAGTTCTAAGTTCTAGGGGACTGATGACCACAGCTGTTAAGTCCCATAGTGTTCAGAGCCATTTTTTTTTACCTTTTTTTACTGTTAGTGGATCGCCATCTGACTGCTACATCGAACTGTGACATTACTATACTTACTCTGTTTTACTATACTCTATTAACTGCTGGTGGGCTGTCATAATAAGTGGCTGTATTTATTACCAAAGCTGACGTTACTCTTTAATAGCAAAGTTGACATTCTTTAATTGAAACTTCCTGGCAGATTAAAACTGTGTGCCCGACCGAGACTCGAACTCGGGACCTTTGCCTTTCGCGGGCAAGTGCTCTACCAACTGAGCTACCGAAGCACGACTCACGCCCGGTACTCACAGCTTTACTTCTGCCAGTACCTCGCAGGAGAGCTTCTGTAAAGTTAGGAAGGTAGGAGACGAGGTACTGGCAGAAATAAAGCTGTGAGAACCGGGCGTGAGTCGTGCTTCGGTAGCTCAGTTGGTAGAGCACTTGCCCGCGAAAGGCAAAGGTCCCGAGTTCGAGTCTCGGTCGGGCACACAGTTTTAATCTGCCAGGAAGTTTCATATCAGGGCACACTCCGCTGCAGAGTGAAAATCTCATTCTGGATTCTTTAATTGATTTGACTGAAGTTACGTAATTCATAGTTTTTTTTCTTGACAACAATAAAATTTCGCAAAGTTTTACATTGATGGTTTTTGGGATGTATTATAATCAGTAATGCAATATTGCTGGCAAAAATGAATTATATTCTGAAAACAATTCTTCAAATATTTACTATTGGTAATGAAATCATTTTACAAATGTTCAAATCGATCTTACTTTTTACAATAATCTCACAACTAGCGTTGCTAAAAAAAATTCAATTAAATTAGTTCATCTTATGATAATAGTTAGCTGATGTCTCTGTACATCCGTTTATAATCTCTTGTAAATCATAGCTGGTGGCTGGCAGGCACACTGCTCCTCTCAACCTCGCGCTTCAGACCTGTTACCGACTCGCTTCACATCTCCCTTACTACTGACTTCCTACGAACGCTACAGTGCGGTTTCTCCGGCCAAGAATGCTTTCTGGTGCAGACAATCCCTGCTACCATTACAAAATGTATCAATGCACGGTCTTTCCCTCCATTTTCTTAAATTGTATCCATACTTGGTCTCCCCACCCTTTTTAAAATTTGATCAATGTGCAGTCTCTCCCGCCAACAATACTTTGGTGCAGACCTTCCCCGCTACCACAATTATTTCCAAAATGACAAATATTAATTATTCCTACTTAATCCTATTAATAAAATATAAACGTCTTTCATAAATTGTGGTTCGACAATAGACAATAGAAATATACACGTCTTACACTGTAAAAAAGTAAGAAACAAAGAAGTAATTGTTCGGTTGTAGTATTAATTAGGCTGTCATTGTGGTTGGCCTGCGTTATTGCTTAATCTCTGGTGGTGAAAACAAAGCCATGTTGCCAAACAAGTTAGAATCTAGTTGTTATGATTCATTTCTGGGCCCCACTGGGCCACCCGACTGCAACAAGTGTATTTTGATAATGTTCTTTTATCTCTTCTTTACAGCCATACTAATTTCTTTCTGTCAGAAACGGCACAAAAAAAAAGACAGTGCGACGAAGGAATTATACAAGTTGGTCACAAATTGCTATTCATTTCATGCAAGTACCGAAGGAAAATGGGGAAACTGTAAACTTTGACGGTCGGAATGTGTGACGCAGCAGCACAATTTCACCGCGCAGCTGGCAAGGATGGTAAGCTGGGAACTTATAACAGGGGATAAAGTCTTTGCGAATTTCATTCCGTGTACTTGGGTGGACAGTAACTAGGTCTCACATACAGTCGCATGAACGATATACGCAGATGTCGGCATTTGAGAAAGGACGTGTAGTTGGGCTCAAAGAAACGTTTTGGAGCATTTGGAGAATCATTAGGCGTTTGAATAAAAGCGAAGCCACTATTCGACGTGGGTGAACCATGGCCGAACACACTTCAGGATGGAAGCGGTCGACCTAGAGAGGCGGCAGAATACGAAGCTCGAGCAGTCGTCAGAGAGGCACTCAGAGTCACTGATTAATCATTGTAATCGATCCGACGTGCAACTGGAGCATTAACAGGTGGCTCACAGGAAGGGGACGAGCTCAAGGCGCCCCTTGAGCCGACTCTCGTTGACTTCCGCACACCAACAAGCGCGTTTGTAGTGGTGTCGGGTTCATTCGGCCTGGAATCTCATTGAGTGGGGATACCAACCTAAGTGTCGCCCAAAATACGCCAGACGACGAGGAGTGTTGGTCTGGGGGTGCCATTTCTTTGCATAGCAGGGTCCGTTTGGTTGTCAACCACGGCACTCTTACATCACAGCGGTACGTCGAGGCCCGTTTTGTTGCCCTTCAAGGAAAGCCATCCAGGGCTCACATTCCAGAAGGATAACGCCCACACGCACATGGCGAAAGTTCCTAGCGCTTGTCTTTATGCTCGCCAAGCCGTAACTCCGCCAACAAAGTGCCGATTTCCTTCCCAATTTAGAGCGTTTGGATCGTTACGGACGTGGCGCTCCAAGCAGCTCGGTATTTCGGCAATCTGACACTCCAGTTGGACAGAATATGGCATTATATCCCTCAGGGAGGCGTCCAATCATTCTGTGAAATAGTGCCAAGCCGAATAAGTATTTGCATAAGGACCAGAGGTGGACCAATGTATAATTCACTTGCTCTGTTTTTTGAAATTGTAATCATTTGTTTGCCTGAATATGTACGTTACATCTATCGATTTCCGTCCCATTCCGATATTTCATTCGCGGTGTCTCTTTTATATATTATTTTTAATTTTTTAATTTTTGTAATAGAGTGTACGAGGGTCACTCCAAAAGAAATGCACGCTATTTTTTTTAAATCCATCTTTTATTCTACATGTTTGAAAGTCTTACAGTTGTAAGTAGGCTGTTTATGTTTTCTCTATGTAAGTAGGCTGTTTATGTTTTCTTATTGGCAACGTTACGTAGCGCTCAATATGAAAATCACTGGCTGTGCTGTGTGCAGTCTGTGGCTAGTTTGCATTGTTGTCTGCCATTGTAGTGTTGGGCAGCGGCAGCTGGATGTGAACAGCGCGTAGCGTTGCGCAGTTGGAGGTGAGCCGCCAGCAGTGGTGGATGTGGGGAGAGAGATGGCGGAGATTTGTAATTTGTCATGAACTGGTATATTTATACATGATGATATCAAGGTAAATACATTGTTTGTTCTCTATTAATATCTTTCATTTGCTAACTATCCGTATCAGTAGTTAGTGCCTTCCATAGTTTGAATCTTTTATTTAGCTGGCAGTAGTGGCGCTCGCTGTATTGCAGTAGCTTGAGCAGCGAAGATTTTTGTGAGGTAAGTGATTTGTGAAAGGTATAGTTTAATGTTAGTCAGGGCCATTCTTTTGTAGGGAATTTTGAAAGTCAGATTGCGTTGCGCTAACAAAATATTGTGTGTCAGTTTAAGCACAGTCTTGTATAAATTGTTAAAAGGGGACGTTTCATATGTCGACCCTTAGCCTAGGATACCTCACTGGAACCTTCTGATTTTTCTTGTAGTTTGTGTATTTAGTGTAGCTTTTGTTTATTGCTAGCGCGTAATTGTAGAGAGAATTTCCTTTGTAGTTGCAGTCTTTCATTGTTGTATAGTAAAACAGTTGTGGCATGCATGTAGATTTGCACCAAGTATTTCGCAGCTGCGCTTGCAATTAACTAGATATTATTTTCAGTGCTATGTTAATGTGTTCTCTTATTTTTGATCTTCAAATTGTGTTTTTCTGTGTTGTCGTGTGAAATACTGTGACAATAATGGCGTGTGAAAAACGTAACACTAGGCTCCAAACTAAACTGAGAAATAATAGTGATGACGAGCGTAGCTTATCAGCGCCGCCGAGTAATGAATTTACTAATGTTCAAAGTAGTAATTTAGTAACTGTGCACAGGGAAATGGAGCGGGCGTCAAACAATGGCGTGGACAGTGAAACAATTAGTGAAGAGGGAAGCATTATCGATCGACCGGTCGGCAATAGCTCGCCTCAGGAAGCCGAAATGACACGACACGATCTCGCAAATACTGTAGATTCAGGTTTTGGGTCATCACCGTTTTCTCAAATAAGTCAAGACACATTTTCTGCTTGTCAAAATGTGAATGTTGTCGGTGCAAATGCACTGCCGAAAAGCGTAGAGAAACAGATTCCAGACACTAATACATTATTATTGCAATTAATGCAACAAATGGAACAAAATCAGAGACAAACACAGCAAAAGCTTGAAAAGTTAGACACAATGGAACAACACCAGAGACAAACACAGCAACAGTTAGACACAGTGGAACAAAATCTCAAAAAGTTAGACACAATGGAACAAAATCTTCAAAAGTTAGACACCACACTTGAACAAACACGTGAAGATTTAACTAGTGAGTTACATAACATTGAATCGAAATGTCAAAAAGTCTGTAATGACGTAAAATCACAAATTTGTGAGCATTTCCAACCTATTTTTTCGCGGCATGAAAATGCATTACAGAATCATGAAGCAGCCATAAAAGAACTGCAAACTATTTTTCATGAAAATCACAACACCTTGCAAGCTAAAATTGACTCAGTTGCATCTACCGATTCGGTTACGCAACTTGCAAAAACTCAGGAAAACCTAAAGGTCACAGTAGACACGATTGCAACACAAATGGACACTCTGAAACTTGGTTCTGAAAAACATAGAGAGGAAATGATTTCACTATCGGATAAAGTAGCCGAACTTTCAGATCAGTTCACTAACTTATCTACAAAGGTAGATGATGATCTGAATGACACAACACCTGTAGCCTTCATGGACACTGAAGAGTATGAACAAATTAGAAAATTCAAACAAAATCAAAATCAAATCAATACACAGTACAAAAGAGAAATCCGGGAAGTGCAAGATCAGTTGGCACAAGTAGTACAAGAATTACGTATTTCAGAGGACACTCGCGCCCCAATACGGGAAGAGGGACATACAAATACGGAACAGACACAAAATAACAACACAGGGCACTTCGGAAATTGTGAAAGAAGTTGGCAAGGTACGCCGAATTTTGAGATGGAACCGCCGAAACGACGTAACTATGACCGAGATGCTACTCGCCGACACGATGATTTTGACTATAAGCTGTTCATTACTACACGTAAATTCAAAACGTTTAAGAATTCTGCCAACGACATTCATCCACAAGCATGGCTCCATCAATTCTCTCATTGTTTTCCTCCCAACTGGTCGTTGGAACACAGATTAGAATTTATGTGTGGCTACTTAGAGAATGAACCAGCTGTAAGAATGCCATCGGTAATTCACGATTGCCACAGTGAAGGAGAGTTTTACCATGCCTTCCTCTCAGCATATTGGTCTCAAGCCACACAAGACCGAGTAAAACATAGCATCATGATGATGAAACACTTTGAACAGTCTGAATTTTCCAGTCTTGTCAAATATTTTGAAGACATGTTGCACAAGAATCAGTACCTGTCAAACCCATACAGCCCCTCAAAACTCATCCGCATTTGCTTACTCAAATTGCCTGAACATTTACGACATATTATTTTAGCAGGACGTTGCAAAGAAGACATTGAGGCTTTTCAGGGACTGTTACAAGAACTAGAAATTGACACTGATAATCGCGGAACGCGAAAACAAGGACACAACAATTACAGGTCACATCCGTCACAATTCCGTGACGACAGAAACAATAACTGGACACGAAAAGGCTATTCTTACAACGCAAATCGTGACCAAAACAGACACCACCCATATGACAACCGTTGGCAGAGTAGTAATAACTACAGGGAAAGATCACCTCTCCGTGGTAATGACTATCACAGAGACAATAAGAGAAACAGACAATATGGGAACCAAAATAAATACTATCAAGGGAGGCAGAATAACTTCAGACGCAACAGTTCGGCGCAGAGTTACGATTCAGGGAGAAATTCTCCACCACATGACCGACAAACAAGAAACTATGTAAACTACCGACAAAACGACAGACGTGAATTTCATCAGAACTGGCGGGATTCTAACAGAGCTGGGCCCTCTCGGCAAGGCGAATTCGTAGAAGTTAGGTCTCCTAATCCCAATAACGACGCGCGCCAACAAAGAGACAGACAATGACTCGCACAGCAGGCAGCTGCGTGCGGCCGCTGGCTCAGGGAAAAATAACAAAGACGCTAGCCTTGAGAAAAGATTTAGCATTCTTTACCGATGTAAACAACATGATAATTGCTTTGAAGTTGAAAGTCTGCGTACTAGGAAGAGTAAAGGATTGCACCACACTTCACATGTAAAACCGCTTACTGAGAGATAATCTGCTTTTTAACTTAGTCTTTGTCATAAAATTTTTCGCTTCACATTACTAATATGCTTTGTGAGACTTAGAATCTGTTAACATACAACAATGTTTGAAGTTAAATATCCAATCAAGAACCAAGAGAACTTATTTAAACAGAAATGACGAATGCATTGTTATAGTGAACAGACGTTACAGTGTTATTGTGTGTGTACATTCTTGCTTGTTAGTTGCACGATTACGTAACGACTATAAGGCTCACATACTTAGAACATTTACCAGTACTGCTAATGAGATTTTAAGGCAACATTTTGGTTGACCTGAAAATATATTCTGGATTTAAAGTACTTTCTGTGAGATACCAGATGACACAGTGTTAGTTTATGTGAGTTACACGATTTTATCACGACGCTACTAATGAGTGACAATTTACAATGTTGCTTTTGCGGTGTATCTGTTTTATATCTGCACAGTTTTCTGAATTCTTCTGGAAAGAAAAACATGTTTTAGTAGTAACTTTTGTGGTATAGCAACAATGAGACAGCCTTTTTCGTGGCACAACATTACGTTACTGTACAGTACTTTCTTCATCACGCCAATAAGCATAATAACTACGACATCTATACGCAAAGCATTTCACTTTTGTTTATCATGTGGTAAGTACATTGACTTCTGCAGAACTTAGCTTTCAGAGGACGATAACTACGACACTTCCACAGAGATTATCTTACAGCAAGACGGGCATTTAGCGCTACAGGACACGCATTTGAGTGATTAATCTTATACTTAAAACACTTATTTTCAAAGATTTTTTAATTACAAAGAAAGTTTTCCGTGATACATTTCATTCCATTGCTGTAATTTGTAACACCTGAGGGTATAATTACATTTATCCTCAGGGGGGTACATGCCTACTTTGTGTACCATGTGTTTGGCAAGCACAAGGAACCCTAGCTAATATGGTATTTGCTTATACAACTTTACACATCGGTACCATATTTCTCTAACACACAAATTACACAGCTACCTGATCATTTAACTGAGAGAGACAAACATTTATTTTTACTACATCTGTGACACATGTTTACGCAATTACACAGTTGCCCGCATCTCGTGGTCGTGCGGTAGCGTTCTCGCTTCCCACGCCCGGGTTCCCGGGTTCGATTCCCGCCGGGGTCAGGGATTTTCTCTGCCTCGTGATGGCTGGGTGTTGTGTGCTGTCCTTAGGTTAGTTAGGTTTAAGTAGTTCTAAGTTCTAGGGGACTTATGACCACAGCAGTTGAGTCCCATAGTGCTCCGAGCCATTTGAACCATTTGAATTACACAGTTGGATAACTTCACACTTATGAAACTGTATTTTGTCTGTACTTTGTAAACTGTTCATATTTTTTCGGAACCATTGTGATACTATGAGAGCTTTGAATGATGTATTTGGTAAAGGGATTATGATTTTTAAAGTACGTTTGAGGCAGATGACACTTTTGACATGAGCAGAGAATTTTTTTAATTATTGGAGGAAGCTACGACGATTTTGAGATTTGACTGAGGTGTTATGATGTTATTTTTACGACGACGATGTGTATTATGCTGCTGAGGTATGTTTACGATTAATAGGCTGAGGCTACCATATGAGTTATTTGATTATGCTTCATATTTATAATGACGAAATATTGACGAGTGTCGATGGATACGTATATGTGTAATAAGGTAAGGAGTAATGATACTGAAATGCTTATGAATTGATGGGAAATATTCGTACATCTGCACACCTGATTACGGCAAGCGTCTTTCTACGAGAGTTGAGAGAATTTCTACTAACTTATGAAATGTCACATGACTATTGAATGATATTTTTATGCTTTGGTTTGCGTAATTGCTTATTTCATTTGATACCTGTTTTTCAGCTGTGTTGCAGCATTGGTTTTATAAAATGAAATGCATTTGCTAATGTGAACACTTTCTGTCAACAGATCTATTAAATAATTATTTTATGATCCACATTCTTTAAAAAAGGAGCACTTCGAAAGGAAAGAACAATAAGAAGGCACTAGTAACAGTAACACATAATTTTCTTTTCAAGTACTTGGTAATTTCTTTTGTAGAATAAATTGTGATGCATCACTCTAATGTTAAGATGTGACATAGGTATTAGACATGGCCATTTTAGTGTAATATTTTTTGTGCTTGCGCTATGTCATGTTTAGGTATAAGTTGCTGCTGTTTGCCAGGCATAGTGTTATTGAATTTGACTTTTGCTAATTTATACTGTAGCTTGCTTTGCAATTTTCCATTTTTTTCATTGCTGTTTATAATAATTGTTTTACGTGCTGCTGCATTGCCTCGTCCCTTAGTTTAGCATCTGAGCTCAGTAGATTTAAGTTAGCTTAAGAGGGGGTAGCCTCTAAGAGAATGAGTTGCGATGAATTGGAAGAAATGCATTGAGAAAACAGGTTTAGGTAGGATTTTCTTGGAAATAAATGTTGAGGTAAGAAATGTGTGAACATATAAATACAGAAAGCATGCTTAGATAGAATTTTTTTGGTGGAAACAAAGGATGAAATAAGAGGAAAGATATATGAAGTTTTAGGTTGGACTGCAGTACCAAATGTTACACTGAAAGCGAACCCTGTCCTTTCCTATTGGTGTTATCCCACTATGTGTTTGTGTACCCTTGGGTATTTGTTTTCTTCCTGTCTCTGTGTAGTTTCATAGAATTTTTTTCTCTTTTAATATTAAGCTACATTCACCATGATGAGGAATACTGTTATCCTCAAATATAATTGGCATTAATAATATGTTATTTACTTTGTAAAGATGTTAGACATTATTCATTCTGTTTAAATGCTCATGTGTGAAGTTGATGTTTCAATAATTATTCTGATCTTCTATGTATGTACTCATGTCATAATTCCTGTAACACTGACGTATATGTCTATTTCTATTCTTTTGTAAAGCCCCTATTACTACAAATGTTATCTATATTGTTATGTTTTTAATGATGTATTGTGTACCTTTGTTATTGTATTCTCATGTTATAAAATTGTAATTGTTACCAGTTCTTCAAATTAAGTAACATTTCACTGCACACGTTTCTGTTGGTCATAGTACATGGACAATATGTGAGAAGTAGGGACTGATAGTGTTTGCACGTGTGTTAATAATTCAGCAAGGGACTGGATAACAGCATTGCTGGTTCTAAGGACAATTCCAAAAACGTTGTGAGTGCACAAGTGGTGGTTTATGGACTTGCTATATTCTCTGCAAGACTCTTCGATGGTGATTGTGCACCTGCACATTTGCAACAGATGGCTGCTGGCCGTCTCTACAAGGACTACAGTGGGTCTACATCTTTGATGGCCCACCAATACCGTAATCTCTACCAGGACTACAGTGGGTCTGCTCTGTGATGACCTACCTACCAATATTCTTCCAAACTACGACTGACTCTGCTGTGGGTTTGCTCTGTTGTGGCCCATTATCTGTCAGCATATCAAGAGTCAGCACTGTCTTTCCATTGGAAGGACAACACTACTTCTTCAAGACTGCATGGAAATCCACTACTTCCGTGTGCATTTTCTTTTACTGCTCAGACTTTGAGAAAAAACACTGCTATTCTACTGTTATGTACGATTAGGACTGTCTTTATGGACTGTGAGAAAATTTTAGCTTTTGACCAACATTGTATCAACAAGTGTGTGCATTTGACATGTTTGTTATTGTAATTATGAAAAATTTTATCAAATCATTATTGGCCACTGCCCAAAAAATATTTTGTAAAATTTTTTGTGGGGAGCATGGGGGCTATGTAAGTAGGCTGTTTATGTTTTCTCTATGTAAGTAGGCTGTTTATGTTTTCTTATTGGCAACGTTACGTAGCGCTCAATATGAAAATCACTGGCTGTGCTGTGTGCAGTCTGTGGCTAGTTTGCATTGTTGTCTGCCATTGTAGTGTTGGGCAGCGGCAGCTGGATGTGAACAGCGCGTAGCGTTGCGCAGTTGGAGGTGAGCCGCCAGCAGTGGTGGATGTGGGGAGAGAGATGGCGGAGATTTGTAATTTGTCATGAACTGGTATATTTATACATGATGATATCAAGGTAAATACATTGTTTGTTCTCTATTAATATCTTTCATTTGCTAACTATCCGTATCAGTAGTTAGTGCCTTCCATAGTTTGAATCTTTTATTTAGCTGGCAGTAGTGGCGCTTGCTGTATTGCAGTAGCTTGAGCAGCGAAGATTTTTGTGAGGTAAGTGATTTGTGAAAGGTATAGTTTAATGTTAGTCAGGGCCATTCTTTTGTAGGGAATTTTGAAAGTCAGATTGCGTTGCGCTAACAAAATATTGTGTGTCAGTTTAAGCACAGTCTTGTATAAATTGTTCAAAGGGGGGGAAGTTTCACAGTGTGTAGATACATTCTTTAGGAACAATATTTTCCTTTCTCCACATAATTTCCATCCCTCTCAACTGCCTTACGCGATCTTGGAACCAGCGCCTGTATATCCGCACGGTGAAATTCTGGACCAACCTGCTGGAGCCACTGTTTGGCAGCGTGCACAAGGGAGTCATCATCATCAAACCTTGTTATACTAAGAGAGTCTTTCAGTTTCCCAAAGAGATGATAGTCACATGGAGCCAGGTCAGGACTGTAAGGCGGGTGTTTCAGTGTTGTCCATCCGAGTTTTGTGATCGCTTCCATGATTTTTTGACTGACATGTGGCCGTGCATTGTCGTACAACAGCAAAACATCCTGCTTTTGCCGATGTGGTCGAACACGACTCAATTGAGCTTGAAGTTTCTTCAGTGTCGTCACATATGCATCAGAATTTATGGTGGTTCCACTTGACATGATGTCCACAAGCAAGAGTCCTTCGGAATCGAAAAACACCGTAGCCATAACTTTTCCAGCAGAAGGTGTGGTTTTGAATTTTTTTTTCCTTGGGTGAATTTGCACGATGCCACTTCATTGATTGCCTCTACGTCTCTGGTGAAAAATGATGGAACCATGTTTCATCACCTGTCACAGTTCTTCCAAGAAATTCATCGCCACCATTCTCGTACTGTTCCAAAAGTTCGCTACATACCGTTTTTCTTGTTTCTTTGTGAGCCACTGTCAACATCTTGGGAACCCACCTGGCACAAACCTTTTTTAACGCCAACAGTTTCAGTATTCTGCAAACACATCCTTCCCCTATCCTAAAGTAGCGTGACAATTCGTTCACTGTGATGCATGTGTCAGCAGTCAGCAATTCGTTAACTCTCTGCACATTGTCTGGAGTGTATGCAGTACGAGGCCTGCCGCTGCGAGGACAATCCTCAATATTACCGTGCCCGCTTTCATCACGTAACCTGCTCGCCCACCGACTAACTGTACTGCGATCGACAGCAGCATCTCCATACACCTTTTTCAACCTCTTGTGGATGTTTCCCACTGTCTCGTTTTCATAGCACAGGAATTCTATGACAGCACGTTGCTTCTGACGAACGTCAAGTGTAGCAGCCATCTTGAAGGCATGCTGTGACGGCGCCACTCACGGGAATAGGTTGAACTATGTTTGAAAACAAGCGGGAAGGATGTATCTACACACACTAAAACTTTCACACATGCGGAGTGAAAACTGTATTTTTACAAAAATATTGTGCATTTCTTTTGGGGTGACCCTCATATTTTAACTGAGAAAATCTTTTGAGTTTCCCTTTATTTCCGTTTTAGAATTTTTGGTAGTTAGTTCATGCTGGGCATGTATTTTTTTATCTTTTCGAATGACATTTGGAGCCCTACTCTTTCACTGTTTCTTCAAAAACGTCTGTACGTTTCGGTGCTTTTTGAATAGCTTGACATTTTTGTTTATTACTGAACATAATTGATTCTGTGAGTTTACGAGCGGTATGACTGACACACGAATTGCTCTATGTGTTTGTAACAGAGCAACAGCAAAGCGGAAGGGCTGGTTGACCAAGTGGGCACCGGCGGAACGGTGTCGTATCCATCACGACGCGGTATGGAAGAGGTTTTAGCCGAGCACTGTACGGCTGGTAAATTGCGGATAACGGCCACACGATACCGGTAAACATGAGCCGTTACGCACAGTGGCCGCAACGAGTGAGGCGAGATGGTAGGCGGATATCTGGTCAGCCAGTAAGCGGCTGTTGCTGCAATTTCCCCCTCCCGAGAGGAATGAAACTAGGTCACCTTTTTTTAAAATTATTTTTGTCAGGACAGCGTGAACGCAATACCGAGTACCAAAAATTATGCGCCCGAGGGAAGCGCATGTTTTTTATTTATTTATTTATTTATGAACATAACATCGTTACAACAATACATAACCAGAAAAAAATGTAATTGTGAATAACTTGTCAACACTTCACACAGTCGAAATCCTTTAAGAACAGAAATAAATACAACTGTCATGTGTGACAAGCCATTTACAGAAAGCTTTTAGTAGCAATTCTAAGAAATGGACAGTATGTGTTATGAAATGTATACGAAATGTAAGTTAGTGCATTTTTTGGTCTATGGACTCTAAGCAGCATGGCGAGGTTCCGACTGTTTTTAAAACTAAAACATACGTATCTGTTCACCAAAAACACTAAATTCACTTTCAAAAGAACAACAGAAAAATTAAGACAGCGTTGGAATCACAGTAAAGGCACGATCCTGTAAAAGTTTCACCGAATTTATCAACTACGTTCTTAATATTTGTATGTGATATTGTTTATATCGACAGTAACAAAAGTTACAGAAACGTTACAAATGCGTTTGCTCCGTCATCAGGGTATGTCTTGATGCCTTTTTGGTTGTTTGTAGTTGGCTGGCTAAGGTCCGTAAGCTACTGTGCGGCCAGAAAGCTGCAAGTGTGTGAAGGAATAGCGTGATGGGCTGTTCGTTTTGACTTAGACATTTCAGAGCGTTAATTTGCTGCTTTGAAAATGTGTGATCACTGAGGGATTGTGTAGACATCTATTGATTAACTGTGTTTTAAAAGACGGAACATTACAAGTAGTCAATTGTGAAGTGTTTAACTGTTAGGCGTTCGTTCAGATTATCGTTTTGATGCACTGCACAATACGTTTGATAGGCTTTAATTATTGCCTGAGTGAACCCTGCTTGTTCTGCTGGAACAGTCTTACGAAGTTGTGAGCTTCACTGTGTGTATTACTAGCCTATGTAAGGCCATCACTGTTAATAAGATATTGTTTGTTTAAGCAAAATAAATTGAAAGTGAATCTTAATTCTGTACTCACGGTACATTATCGTCTTAAGGGACGATACATACATACTTTCCATTTATTAATTCGCATGTATCTGTTTAATGATTGTTCATTGACTGTCCGTTAGTGTGACCTGCCATTTATTAAAAGATCTCTAAGGGCATAACGCAACAATTCACAGCCAAAGCACCAGTGTCACGAAGGGAGCTACTAGATTGGTTTTCGGTTGTGAATGAGCTCTCTCTTCTTTAAATAAATGTTAATTACCTATCTGACAATTATATTTACTTCATTTATCTGTTAGCAGCTACCATTGTTTGATCTCACCACCGATTAAAGCAGTTGTGGCCTCTTAGGTCGCTACTCCCTTAACATCCATATCAGTATGAATTAATTAAAACTGATGTGGATTATTTTTAATACACTCTACAAAATTTTGACATGAAATATTGTTATGCGGTCGCGTGAGCCAAATGCTAGGGGTCTGGTTACCACAGACCCTTACTATAATCCTCTGGTACTGGACTGTGCCACAGCAATCATTTAGGTGTCCCAACCAGCCTGTTAGTTGGTGACCAGCTGATTACCAAAACCAAGGGCACTGCCGCATGTGGACTACGTGACATCTTTGGCAACCACATCACAGCAAACCCTCTCTGCTGCATATACATACTGGATATCCCGCTTGCTTGGTCAGCAATCAGCGAGTCATTATGCTGGCATCCGCTGTAGTCTTGGCTTCTACCATGAGGCTGCTACCATAATCCTGACAGGACCACCAGCAAGGGAATCAGACGCAGCATTGATGGGCTGAAGACTGAATGAGGTCCTCCTAGCTGCCAAGCCATTGGACATCTGCCAGCACTAGACACTTCCAGTCAGACACGGGTCCGCTGTCCACACCTGGATACCTCCACTGCCTCACACCAGGCCAACTGCCAGCCAACCTCACCTATACATGAGCTGTGCCACTTTGCACCAAAGCTGAGCCAGTAATTCCGGTAGTTTGAGTATGCGACATCGCAAGACCCTCGTGCCGTCCTACTGAGCTAGATGTAACAACAGCCGGCTAAGTCACTGCTGTGCTTCGACCATCAAGGTCCAAAAGCATGACGCCCGTCACCCAGCGACTGATGTGAACACCAGAATCCAATAAAAACTGTTGGGAAATAACGCCCATACTCACCAACCTCCACCAGAGAACAACCACTCTCGTTATAAGTGGGGTCAGAAGTGGGACCGATGGAGGTGCTACCATCATCAACAATGCAGTCAAGAGTAAGTAGCAACATGTGTATTCTGCATCTAGCTGCTGCTTCTTATTATCCATTGTTCCTAGGTTTTGGTCTATTCTCTTCCTGACGTGCTATTGATACGTCGTGATAATGTCAGGAACAGATCTGTTTGTGTTATCTGGGAGGTGTCCAAGAGTTGAAATGATCAAACGGGTTATATACACACAGTGTAGCCTACTAGGTCATGTGACTCCATGTACCAAGTCACATGTATTGACATGACACCAAATGGAGTATTATGCCAGGCAATGTAAGGAGTGTGGGTAGCCGAGACGCCGTGGACAGTAGGTACTGGGGAAGTTTGGGTGACTGTAAGGACTAGACGAGTCAAGGCAGAGTTTATTGTACATGGTGACATGTGAGTTTCGAATTTATGAGTCCTCCAAGCACTAGTGGATATGTCTTTACCATTCATAGAATGCTTGATTCATGTGACAAGCTTTCGTTTTTCTGTTTCTGCGCCTCACTCCTGCTTCTGTGGGTGATTATAATCTCTAGTGATGTAGTTCTAAGGCATGGTCAGCGCTAACGGGATAAAAACAGATCAGTTTCGCAGGAATGTCTTGCTGTTCGGCATTTTTTCGTCTTCTCATCATACTACACTGACTGAAAACAACGTAGTAAGGCGCTGAGATGTCATGAATGCGTGGTGATCAGTGGCCATGACGTCATCTTATAGCGTTCCCGCTTTCTCGAAGTTATATAGCAGGAAATCTACCTGAGATAACTGTAAAAAACTGTCTAAGGATTAATGGGATTGATAACGAAAAAACATAGCAACTTTAAGGGAAATATAACTAGGTGAAATTGTTATCGGGTAAAAGAAGTTGAATTAAGGAATACAGATTGTAAACGGTATTGCCCATGTCGTTAAATAAATACGTCAGTGCTATTGTAGACGTCATGGAGCACGCTGAATGGGTCTCTCAGGGACGAGAGGATACGTTTTAATATTTAAGCGATCGTTCTCCAGACATTACGACAAAATAGATCTCTAGTGCTTACATAATTTTTGTAAATAATTCATATTAATTTCCTCTTGCCGAAGTTTTGAACTTATTTCAAGTGCAGTGATACAACGTAACAGGCTAACAGGGTAACGTGTAACATGGGGAATTAGATGACTAGATTTAGGGGTGGATGAGTTGTAGGAAAGAGAGAGTATGCAGAGTGATGTTAGAGAAGTCAAGTGGGAGAACTGTTGTAGCAAGCCTTAAGGAAACCCGAAAACCCCATCGCTGCCATATGGTTTGACGCTGAAAAAAAAATAGAGACTGCGAGTGTTTTATGGACTCCTTGAAAGCCAGAAGAGCAGAAGCTCTACTTCCGTTCACAGAGATTCCCTGAACGTCGACGACCATTTTTTTCATGCATCAACCAGACGAAATTTGACGCCCTTAATAAGCAGCTTCAAAAATTGTAAAACTCAGTTTCGAGCTTTTTCTCGCATATGGAATTTAGTCCACCGTCACATCATTTCAATCGATCTACTTTACATCCATCTCTTAATAGTCTCAAATTGTTTCGTCATCAATGTTTAGCCCTTCGCAGATAATAATAACTGCTAATATGCCGATGTTGCTCAACTTTCTCATGATTACACCGAATTTTACAGTCTACATCTACATACACTATGTGATCAAAAGAATTCTGACACGTGGCTGAAAATCTCTTACAAGTTCGTGGCGCCCTCCACCAGTAATGCTTCAGTTCAGTATGACAGCTTCCACTCTCGCAGACATACGTTATATCAGGTGCCAGAAGGTTTCTTGGGGAATGGCAGCCCATTCTTCACGGAGTGCTGCGCTGAGGTGACGTATCGATGTCGGTCGGTGAGGCCTGGAACGAAGTCGGCGTTCCAAAACATCCCAAAGGTGTTCTACAGGAATCAGATGACGATCTGTGCAGGCGAGTCCATTACAGGGATGTTATTGTCGTGTAACCACTTCGCCACAGGCCGTGCATTATGAACAAGGCCGGCCACGGTGGCCGAGCGGTTCTAGGCGTTTCAGTCCGGAACCGCGCGACTGCTACGGTCGCAGGTTCGAATCCGGCCTCGGGCATGGATGTGTGTGTGATGTCCTTAGGTTAGTTAGGTTTAAGTAGTTCTAACTTCTAGGGGACTGATGACCTCAGCAGTTAGGTCCCATAGTTCTCAGAGCCATTTGAACCATTTTTTTATGAACAGGTGCTCGGTCTTGTTGAAAGAAGCAATCGCCATCCCCGAATTGCTCTTCTACAGTGGGAAGCAAGAAGGTGCTTAAAACGTCATTGTACGCCTATACTGTGATAGTGCCTCGCAAAGCAACAAGGGGTGCAAGCCCCCTTCATGAAAAACACGACCACACCATAACACCACCGCCTCTGAAATTTACTGTTGGCACTACACACGCTGGCAGGTGACGTTCACCGTGCATTCGCCATACCCAAACCCTGCTATTGGATCTCCACATTGTGTACGCATGATTCGTCACTCCAGACAACGTTTTTCCACTGTTCAATCGTCCTATATTTACGCTCCTTACACAAAGCGAGGCGTCGTTTGGCATTTATCGGCGTGATGTGTAGCTTATGAGCAGCCGCTCGAGCATGAAATCCACGTTTTCTCACCTCCTGCCTAACTGTCATAGTAGTTGCAGTGGATCCTGATGCATTTCGAAAGTCTTGTATGATGGTCTGGATAGATGTCTGCCTATCACACATTGCAACCCTCTTCAAATGTCGGCGGTCTCTGTCAGTCAACAGACGACATCAGCCTGTACGTTTTTGTGCTGTACGTGTCCCTTCACGTTTCCACTCCACTATCACATCGGAAGCAGTGGACCTAGGGATGCCTAGGAGTGTGGAAATCTCGCTTACAGACGTATGACACAAGTGACACGCAATCACCTGAGCACGTTCGAAGTCTATGAGTTACGCAGAGCGCCCCATTCTGCTCTCTCACGATATCTAATGACTATTGCAGTCGCTGATATGGAAGTAGGTGGTAGCACAATGCACCGAATGTGAAAAATGTATGTAGTTTAGGGGGTATCCCGATGCTTTTGATCACATAGTGTAGATACTCCGCAAGCCACCGTACTGTGCTTGGTGGAGGGTATCCTGTACCACTACTTGTCATTCCGTTCCCCCCCCCCCCCCCCTTATGTTCCACTCACAAACAGAGCGAGGGAAAATCGACTGTCTGTACGTCTCCAAACGAGCCCTAATTTCTCGTATCTTATCTTCATGGTTCTCACGCGCAATATACGTTGGCGGCAGTAGATGTAGATGTAGAATTTTACAATACGCTGTTGCGAAAGATGAGATGCATCTTCGACATACTGCGTCCTTCCTATCACGAAATTCTAAATCCAATCAGAAATATCGTTAATACTCTACAAGACCGTACTATAAGCGTTGGCTGGATACCGAGTCAAATGATTTACGAAAAGCACGGAAGACTTCAACTAGGTGACTGCCTTGGTGACTGTTTTTGTTGTTGTTGTTGTTGTTGTCTTCAGTCCTGAGACTGGTTTGATGCAGCTCTCCATGCTACTCTATCCTGTGCAAGCTTCTTCATCTCCCAGTACTTACTGCAACCTACATCGTTCTGAATCTGCTTAGTGTATTCATCTCTTGGTCTCCCTCTACGGTTTTTACCCTCCACGCTGCCCTCCAATGCTAAATTTGTGATCCCTTGATGCCTCAGAACATGTCCTACCAACCGGTCCCTTCTTCTTGTCAAGTTGTGCCACAAACTCCTCTTCTCCCCAATTCTATTCAATACCTCCTCATTAGTTATGTGATCTACCCATCTAATCTTCAGCATTCTTCTGTAGCACCACATTTCAAAAGCTTCTATTCTCTTGTTGTCCAAACTATTTATCGTCCATGTTTCACTTCCATGCATGGCTACACTCCATACAAATACTTTCAGAAACGACTTCCTGACACTTAAAACTATACTCGATGTTAACAAATTTCTCTTCTTCAGAAACGCTTTCCTTGCCATTGTCAGTCTACATTTTATATCCTCTCTACTTCGACCATCATCAGTTATTTTACTCCCTAAATAGAAAATCTCCTTTACTACTTTAAGTGTCTCATTTCCTAATCTAATTCCCTCAGCATCACCCGACTTAATTCGACTACATTCCAGTACCCTCGTTTTGCTTTTGTTGATGTTCATCTTCTATCCTCCTTTCAAGACACTATCCATTCCATTCAACTGCTCTTTCAAGTCCTTTGCTGTCTCTGATGGAATTACAATGTCATCGGCGAACCTCAAAGTTTTTATTTCTTCTCCCTGGAATTTAATACTCACTCCGAATTTTTCTTTTGTTTTCTTTACTGCTTGCTCAATATACAGATTGAATAACATCGGGGACAGGCTACAACCCTGTCTCACTCCCTTCCCATCCACCGCTTCCCTTTCATGCCCCTTCACTATTATAACTGCCATCTGGTTTCTGTATTAATTGTAAATAGCCTTTCGCTCCCTGTATTTTACCCCTGCCACCTTCAGAATTTGAAAGAGACTAGGTTTTTAGAAGTCATGTGAGAAAAGTACAATATGGGTTATGAATGGCCGACGTTTTCGGAATCTACAACGACCAGCCAGGACATTATGACCACCAACCCACTGTCGAAATAAACCCATCCAGGCGACAGCAGCATCACCTGGCGAGGAAAACTGCTAGTCAGACACACGCACGGTGCATGTAGTATCAGTGAGCAGGTATGTAGAAGGGGAAGGCGTGCGATGTATCTGAGTTTGATCGATGGTAGATTGTGATGGCCCTGAGCTTTGGCACGAGCATTTCGGAAACTGCACGGCTTTTCGAGTGATCGAGGAGTGCTTTGGTGAGAGTCTTCAACTCGTTGCGCAACGAGGGTGAAACCTGGTCCGGACGTGGTGGGGTCGGTCGGCCACCTCTCATTACAGATGTCGGACGTCGTAGGCTGGGCGGACTGGTAAAACAGGACAGGCGGCGAACTGTGGCGGCACTAACATCAGACTTTAATGTGGGCGGGGTACAAGTGTCTCTGAACACACAGTGCACCGAACACTCCTAATGATGGGCTTCCCAGTCAATGACCCACGCATGCACCAATGTTACCACCATGACATCAGCAGCTACTACTGAAATGTACACGCGACCATCGACACTGGGCGTTGGTGCAATGGAAGAGCTCTGCATGGTCTGATGAGTCCCTATGCCTTCTTCATCATTCCGATGGGAGGGCGCGAATTCGTCGTCTTCCAGGGGTACAGCTCCCTGGCACCTGTACTGCAGCACGGAGACAAGTTGGCGGCTGCTCCATTATTCATGTGGGCCTACGTGGCTCCAGTGGAGCTCGTGCAAGGCACCATGACGGTTCAAATGCCTCTGAGCACTATGGGACTTAACATTTATGGTCATCAGTCCCCTAGAACTTAGAACTACTTAAACCTAACTAACCTAAGGACATCACACAACACAACTAACCTAAGGCCATCACACACATCCATGCGCGAGGCAGGATTCGAACCTGCGACCGTAGCGGTCGCGCGGGTCCAGACTGAAGCGCCTAGAACCGCTCGGCCACTCCGGCCGGCGCACCATGACGGTGGGACCACTTACACCCCTTTATGGCGATCATGTTTCCCGACAGCTGTGGCATTTTCAAGAAGATAATGGGCCATATTACAAGGCCAGGAGTGTGACGGAGTGGTTAGAGCCACAATTGACGTGCTGGATCCCCAACTCGCCAAATGTGAATGCTGTCTAACACATCTGGGATGTGATTGAACTTGGCGTCAGAGCTCATCACCTCCCTTCCAGGAATCTGCGGGGTTGGGTGACGTATGTGCGCAGATGTGGTGCCAGCTCCCTCCAACGAGCTACTAAGGCGTCATTGCTTCCATGCCATGACGCAACGTCACTGTTATTTGTGCCAAAGGTGAAAATACTGGCTATTAGGTAGTTGCTCATAATGTTCTGGAGGATCAGTGTGTACTGATTGGCATGGCGGAAGTCATTCTATTCGAAATTCCTAGGTCTAACTGTTTGTTGCGATATGAAATTCCAAGGTCTAACAGTTGATTGCGATATGAAATGGACTCAAACGTAAAGGGTACTGGTGGCAGACTTCGGTTCATTTGCAAGATACTAGGCAAATGCAATGAATCTGAAAAGGACGTTGCTTACTCAACATTTATGCAGTCCATTCTAGTGTAATGTACGTCTGTGTGGGATCCATTCCAAAGACGACTAACAAGAAATGTTGAACATATACAACGAAGGGCAGCACAGATGATGATGAGCATTAGGTATTGTAATCACCTGTTTTTGTCTCCCTCTTGGATCTATTCATCTTTTATGAGGTTCTTTTATGAGGTCTACCTATTTCTCTCTTTCCAATCGGCCAACAATTTATTAGCTTTTTTGGCAACCTATTTTCAATCATTCTATCAACTTGAGTCTTTCATTTCTTCCTATTCACTTCTATCTTGTCCTTAACTGAAAAGATTTTTGAATCTGGTCATATTGTTTCACTCCTTATTTTATCCATTTTATTACAACTCCTCATATATCTCGTGAAATTAATCACTGCTGCCTGTATAAATGATTTTTCTTTCTTTTTGTTACTGTGTGTGATTTGGAACCATATACAAGAGTATCTACAACAATAATTTTGTATAATTTCATTTGTGTTTCATTTCTTGTTTTCCTTCCCAATGTTCTGCCAACTGTTCCGTAGATAGCTTGTTATTTATTAATCCTCTTCTTAATGTTTTTGTCCTAATCAAAACTAATATCACATCCTAGATAATTCAGTTGGGATACTTGTTCTAAAATTTTCTCATTGTTATTATTTTCGGTCTGGCACATTCTTTACTTTGAAAGCCATTACCTTTGGCTTAGTTGCAAATATAGTTAGGTTGTAAAATATAGCGATTTGGTTCAATCTATATATTGCTCTTTGTAAATTATCTTCTATTTCCTGTATAATTATCTACTCATTAGCATATAATAGAGTATTTAATGATATGCTACATTCCTCACTGTATTTCATCTTTCCACTTCATAAATAGGTCATCAATAGTGAGAGGCACCCACTTGCCTTTCTCATACTGTGGCATCAAGCAGTCAGGCCTGCAAGATGAGTGGTTTGCCAAGCGAGTGGATTCTTCCTTAATTTATCGAGCAACATGAATTCTCGTATCTTACCATTTAGTTACAAATTATCCTCCTGTATGAATAATACGCAACGGAAACACGCATCTGACTATCAGTGATTTATAGAACTCTGACTGTACACTACGCACTGGCAATACCACATTTACCTTTTGTCTTTGATTTAACGGCTTTTATATAAATTCGGGACATTACGATAACATACAATTTAATGAAAAAGGCCACCAATCTCTTTCTTTTCACTATTTGATTTATTCCTCAACACACAAATTCTACAACCTACAACAAAATCACATGAGAAATTCCGCCCAGTGGGCATGGCTTTACGTTAGTGAATCTCTATACTATGGTCTCGTAATCTATTTACCGCAACAGTGCACTCCCTGGATCGGATGGTGGATCTTTTATTATACCTCACACTTCGCCTCTCACAATAATCCTCACGAAACTTTCCTCCAGATCGAGCGATACAGAAGGAACAGGCATACCCACAAATCTTTCGAAACTACCTTGCTACTCCCATGCAAAACACACATACCCAAATTACAAGACATACACAACACAACAATATGAAATATTACACAAAGAACGGTTACAACTTCATCACTTTCCGCTTTCCCACTTCAATCAATATTTATCCCAGTTTCACACGACACTGCCCCACTTTGTAATTCTACTTTCCTACTGTGAACTCTGGAGATAAACGCACGTCTTCCTGTGCAATGCAAGCCATGTGGCGTTGCTGGAAAAACGGCCGACTCACCTTGATTCTCTCTCAGAGTTTAAATTCAGCGTCACACGGAATGATATTTCTTAAATACTTCAACTTATGATACACACGCTATTTCTTAAATATTTCAGCTTATTGTACACACGCTATTAATTCTTAAATATTTCAGCTTAAGCTCACGGAAGTATCTCAACTTATAACTACACGTGGGCTCTTTGTGACCGTTGGTTTACTACAATCCCCTTAAAATTACCTGCCTCACTTTGTAATTTTCCCCACAAAAGGTCCTGTGAGAGAGAAATTATTAATTCTAACTACTCTTAAATATTCCACATCCATACCATGCCTCCACTCTTTCATCACGGAGCACAACAAAAAAAACAGGTCTTTACAGCAGAAGGTTCAGCGGCAGAGTGCTGAAACATGGCCGTATTCTCGATTCTCTCGCACCTCTCTCGAAGTGGGAGAAGCACCCTGCTACCTTATTGGTCAGCCACATTTCAGACGCTCAAAGCTCTGGTAACTTCCATCTCTTTGGTCTCACCAAAGGTAGCCAAAGGATCGACTCAAAGATGATCATATATTCCGATTCACTATCTGTGGTTAGCAGACGACCATACATTCATTCCTTTCACAGATCTCACCAAACTGGATGTAGGGATTTATTTTGAGGGAGTGCACATGTGATCAATTAAATAAATAAATTGTCATTCTTTCCCACACTGGTATCCGGCTTCGCTGTATTAATTGAAATTGAGTTACTTTTACACAAAAAATGTGTTGTTCTGACAAGAATTTCGTACCTATTTTCAGTGTTGGGCGGTACTGTACCGTTTCACCACCGGCTACCCATGCAGAAAAAAATGGCACGGTACTATCCTTGCAATGCGAGGGTAGTTCCGAACATTTTTTTTTTTTTTTTTTTTTTTTTTTAAGAAAATTGTATTAAAACAAACGTAGCAATTCATCAAAATAACCAGGAGGAGACCTTAGCCCCTGGTGACCTCAAATTGACGACCAAATGTTGTTACTTTACCAAATTGGCAGTTGTTGCATTATTGTACTCTCCACAATCCGGAGTAACGTACACATACTAATTTACAACAATCTACATGACAAATAAAACATCACATCATAGAAATGAAAAAATAATCTTGAGATAAAATTTTGCTTTAGTTACTGGGATCTTCGTTATTTTTATGAGTAATCCAACTTTCAATAATTCTAAAACAAATAAAAAATACTTTCTCTGTTGTCACACATATAGACGACAAGAACTTGCATTTCGACTAGCCTTCGTTACACTTTAATGTGAAATGTCACCACTGTGATAATAAAAATAAGTGGCTTCAGTCAAAACACCAACAAGATTATTACTATGGACGACATCAAAATACATCAGTTAATTCCGATATTTGTTGTGCAATGCAAACTCTTGTCCCCTGTGACAATCTTACTGATCAATGCTACATGAACCGCTACGTTAGTATTACGCCACTGGCTTATAATTAGAGCATCATTGTACCAAATATTCTAATAAACATGCTACGTGAACTTGATAACCCAGAACAGACAAAAAACAAACACTAACTATTCTAAACACAAATGTTGATGAAATACAATTACACTTGCTGTCCCTTCAAGAATGAAACACACAAAAAAAACATTTACACAATCACAAATACATTATTCCCTATCTTGCGAGTCACACGGAAACCTTTCATTCTGTGATTTTCTTGTGGTCAAAAAGTTGCTGATAGTTTTCCTAGAACCACTGTCTCGGTGTCAAAGCTCTCCCATGGTTACCCGGACGAAAGTCTTTGAGTCACTCAAATCGGCATTTTGAACACGCACTGGACAGTAAACTGTATCTCACATTAAACACAAATGTCATAGTCACTGTCAGAGTACCATCCACACGAATCTGTTCGTCCAAAAAAATGGCCCTACAACTACTATTACCCACGGTTCTGTCCTTTCAGTTCATGGTGTAATTAAAAGTCGTAAGTTTCAACAAACAGCACTTATTCCCGCACCAGTTCAAGAAATGTCTCGTACTACAGACGCAAATGTCAATGTCCCACTCTAGTTTCTTGCCTTCATACAATAATTGTTCACCAAACGACAACTGTCCTCTAAGTATACCAAGTGTCCCACGTGCAATTCACAAAGCACACTTAACAAGTCACTGCCAAAAGTTTATGGATCCCACCATTCAGTGGTCAAGACAAAACAAAACGATCGTCCTGTCTGCTAAAGACAAAATCTTTTCCACCACTCACAACGTGGAAACACCAGTCCTTCACTTTCCACATTATGGAAAGTCGCAGTCATCTTGTTTCACGGCTCCACAGTCCAGTACTAGTTATTAGCTGCTGGTAAAAAAAATGCTCGCCGGGCTCTGCCGCGCCTCGTCCATTCTGCAGTAGCGCCGCTGCGCGCGCCGCGCCGTTGAGCAGAAGAAACCACCCGCTGTTGCCTCCGCGGGATACCTTCCCCAGTCGTAAGGGTGGCGGAACTCATGAATGGCCAGTGGTACGTGCGTGTCGCCCCAGGCCGTTGACCTGCTGTAGCGGGCGCGTGGAGTGTACCCCGTCCGACAGTGGAGTGGGGAGTGCCGCGGCTCTGTCGCCTGTCGCCATGGCATCGTCAGCTCGGCCCGCTAGCGGTATGGGCGTTACGACACCCAATCAGTTAGCCTTCCGTGCATCTCGCAACATTACAGACAAAAGGAAATTCTTACATTAAAATTATACACCCTAGTTTTCTACACATACAACATCAACATTTATCTCTTTTCTATAGACAGCCCACACTCGTTCTATTCATTGTACCTGTCGTCCCTCATACAAAACATGAAAGTGTAAAAAAAACAAAAGGAATAATAAACAATCTATACAGCTCATAATTACAATATCAAATAGTAGGCTACTCTAACATCCTATCACAGTGAAAATATTAGAAACTTTATCCTAAAACTACAATATACAATGAACTTTTGTGCTTGTGACACACTGAAATTAATACCCCTTGAAAGTGTTCTAACAAAAAAATAAGAAATAATCTACACAGCTCACAATTACCTACCACTGGTTATTAAATATTAAACTACTTTAACATCCTAACACAACAAACATTTTAGAAACTGTTGACTCTAAATCTACAACATACAATGCACCTTTGTGCTTGTGACAGATTGAAATTAATATCACTTGAAAGTGTTCTAACAAAAAAAATAAGAAATAATCTATACAGCTCACAATTACCTACCACAGGTTATTAAACTACTTTAACATCCTAACACAATAAACATTTTAGAAACTGGTGACTCTAAATCTACAACATACAATGCACCTTTGTGTTTGTGACAGACTGAAATTAGTATCTCTTTATACATTTTACATTTTATTATATATAACAACATTTCTAGGACATGTATGAACCATCCACATGATGTCTAATCCTGACCTGCCATCGAGGTTCATCCAAATCAAACAATACACAATAATGTTTTAGTTACAGATCGGTAGGATCCCCTTTACAGGAGTGGGCGCATTGATCACACTACACTACGACTCTCACTCACCAGACATCACATTTTCCCTCTCATTCAATCCATAGATACACTAACAGAATAGGTCTAGAAGTCGGCTAACCTTAACACCACCACACTCACGACAACATACCATACCTTAGCTCCCTTATACTCAACCACATAACACATGAAGCTGTTTCAGAGATAGCTTTCCAGTCTCCGAATTCGTCCTTTCACTCTGGCACCTCTCTCCATCGGCTTACCTCCGCATTCACTTCATGCTGAATATCAACTTAGAATTGCGACATTTCATCTAAGAAACAAAAATACACAAATTATTCAACCTGCAAAATAACTGTACACATTCTTGGTACCGTTTTGATTAGTTATCCTGGTACCAGGCTTCAACAACAACAACAATAAATATTATTTTTGCCAAATCGCAAATGTTATGCTAAGAATTAGATCTTACACTTATATTACATCTTACGTCAGTGTTCCACAACGTTCACCATCTGGATCTCATACTCCCTTTATGTCCTTTCACATTGTGCAGTTGTCCTCATCTCTTCATTCGTATTTCGGCTCTCCGTCCGTCCATTACTCCATCATTTCCTGGTCTTCCTTCGCCATTCGCATCAATCTCTATTGCAGCATACACAGGTCTCTCTGTAACATACATCTAAGACATCTCCACATTATTCAATTCTACTCACCTTTATTTACCACTGTTTCATCACGTCGAATCTCTATTTATTAATCACACTGCTTCACGTCGCTTCTTCCCTTACCTATCACCTTTATCCACTACTATTTATCACGTCGCTTCTCTATCTACCATCTTTATTCCCTCATAAATCATCACGTCGTTTCTGCTTGATCCTTATTCATACGACAAAAAATACGTACATACACCACTCTGTCGACTCCTGTTCATGACTCATTTGACCAGTCTATTCCGTCATACTTCCTGACATCCCGCCTGAAAATTCTTATGTTCGATTTGACCCTGCACAACGTTACACACCACAAATAAATACACTGACTATCTACCATAAATTGCCTACTTTAGATCTATCCTTAACTTTTCCATAATTTGATGTTAGAAATGTGATGAAGCCCACGAGACTGTTTTCCCTTGATCGTCTCTATTGTGACAATGATTGTCCTGTCGTGAACGCAATGACTGCCTATCCTCTCTTCGCCCATCATTTTGATTTTCCTTTCTTCTTCCATCTCTGTCCCATCTTCTATTTTCCCGGTTTGACGGTCGATATTCCCATGAATTCTGCCCCCTACTTCCTCGCCATCTTCCATTCCCGTCATTCCTCTGATTCCATGCTCTCCTGCCATTCTGATAGTTTCTGCGGTTCCTATCCTCGACTCTGTCTGACCTATGAGTCGTGTCTCCGTTCACGATGTTCCTCTCATTACCCAGTTCCTGTAACAAGTGCTGAAATGACGCAGAATCGTCTAAGCCTCTGCCTGCTATCGCTATATCTCTGCGCAGTCTCACTGGCAACTTCGTCATACAGATCCTAATGAGCTCCCCAGGTTCGTATGGCACATCCAAATATCTATTTCGTCTCAGTATTTCCTGATAGCACGCCACTGGATCTCTTATACTACCTTCGTTACAATTTGGCATCATCAATATGCTTTGCTTAACCTGGTCCTGCTTACTTTTCGACCAGAATTCATTTAAAAACTTGTCACAAAATATCTTGTAGCTACTACAGTCATTAATAACTTCCTGCATTTTCGCTCTAGCCTCGTCCCTCAAATGGTTGCAAACAAACTTCATTTTGAGGAGCGGCCCCCACGATGCAGGTAATGAATCTTGAAATTGAGACAGCCACAGACATGGATGTTGGTAGTCATCAGGATCCGGAAAACAAGTGAACTTTTGTACCGACACGAAGTGCCTCCTACATTCTTCTTCCGCATTTATGTTTTCTGACCTTGGGCTATACCCAGTTGGATTTGCCACCTGTTTTATCCGACATAACCGTTCTTCTAACTCTCTGAGTTCGTCTTTCTCTTTCTGCCTATTTCCTTTTTTTGAATTTATCTTAGTCTCCCTCTGCAATCTACCTGGTGGTGTGTCACCTCCGCTACTGCATGCTAATCGCAACTGTGCTAGCTCTTCCCTATGTTTCCTATTTATTTCTAATTGCGCCTCTTTAAACTGTAATAGTGATTGTATCTCTTCCTGCTCGGCATAAACCTCTCGCTGCGTACTGTCAGAGCCTGTCTCGCCTCTTACACTGACCTTTTCTACCTCTGCACTAATTGTATTCATTCTGACCACTACCTCCGCAACTTCATCCCTGTATTTATTTAGCGCCACTTCCTGCTGGGTGATTTGAGCTTCCACGCTGTCTAATGCCCCTTGTTTATCCGCAAGTAAGTCCTCCACTACCTCTTTGATTCGCTCATCTGGCAACACGTCCCTACGTTCTGTGATATCCCTCTCTATTGCAATTATTCGTACCTCCAAATTATTGGTTTTTTCTTTCACGGCGTCACATACTTGCTTCAACGCACCCAGATTCTTCTCCCCCTCATCTAACCGATTATTAACTGCGGACAGACGCTCATCGATAACTGTGTGTAGCTTCCTCATTGCCTCTTTATTTCCCTTATCAATTGCCTCCAATCTTTCCTTATTTGCTTCCAATCTCTCCTTAGTCTCCCTATCTCTCTCCTTAGCCTCCCTATCTCTCTCCTTATTATCTCTATTGATTGCTTCTAATCTTTCGTTAGTCTCCCTACTCATCGCTTGTAAAAACTGCAGTATCACATCGTTATTTCCTACTTTCGACGCGCTCACCTCGTTCGCCTGAGAAACCGTAGCTTCGCTAAGGGTAGCTGCACTTTCACCGCACACCTGGCCTAGTCTCGGCTCGCCCGCGTCGTCGGGAAAAGCCCGCGTTTGTGGACAAAGCCCGCCGCATAAAGGATCCCCTTGCAGCGGTCCACTGAACAATACAGCCCCTTCGGAGTGTTTGTCTTTCTCGCTCATTAACCCATGGTCAACAGTTACTTCCTGCTGCACTGCTACGTCCACCCCAGAATCGCTATTCTCCATGGTGGCTACACTTTTTGACTGCGACCTAGTTACTACGGACATTACGCAAAAAAAAATTATGAAACGATCTTCCAGCCTTGTGCGATATAGCAATTAATTACATAAAATAAAATAAAAGATCCTCGCCAATCCAGAAAGAATTTCCAAACAGAAAAAATTTTACTTCTTAGCGCTATCACAATACATTCCATAAAAAAAATCTTAACAGCAAACCCTAACAACAAAATATCCTAACAAAAACGATCCTGGCAAAGGAATCCTGGCAACAAATTAAATATCCTGGCAGCAAAATTATCGTGGCAAAAAACGGAATCCTGGCAACAAATTAAATATCCTGGTAACAAAATTATCGTGGCAAAAAATGGAATCCTGGCAACAAATTAAATATCCAGGTAACAAAATTATCGTGGCAAAAAACGGAATCCTGGCAGGGTCGAAATTATGAGAGGCACCCACTTGCCTTTCTCATACTGTGGCATCAAGCAGTCAGGCCTGCAAGATGAGTGGTTTGCCAAGCGAGTGGATTCTTCCTTAATTTATCGAGCAACATGAATTCTCGTATCTTACCATTTAGTTACAAATTATCCCCCTGTATGAATAATACGCAACGGAAACACGCATCTGACTATCAGTGATTTATAGAACTCTGACTGTACACTATGCACTGGCAATACCACATTTACCTTTTGTCTTTGATTTAACGGCTTTTATATAAATTCGGGACATTACGATAACATACAATTTAATGAAAAAGGCCACCAATCTCTTTCTTTTCACTATTTGATTTATTCCTCAACACACAAATTCTACAACCTACAACAAAATCACATGAGAAATTCCGCCCAGTGGGCATGGCTTTACGTTAGTGAATCTCTATACTATGGTCTCGTAATCTATTTACCGCAACAGTGCACTCCCTGGATCGGATGGTGGATCTTTTATTATACCTCACACTTCGCCTCTCACAATAATCCTCACGAAACTTTCCTCCAGATCGAGCGATACAGAAGGAACAGGCATACCCACAAATCTTTCGAAACTACCTTGCTACTCCCATGCAAAACACACATACCCAAATTACAAGACATACACAACACAACAATATGAAATATTACACAAAGAACGGTTACAACTTCATCACTTTCCGCTTTCCCACTTCAATCAATATTTATCCCAGTTTCACACGACACTGCCCCACTTTGTAATTCTACTTTCCTACTGTGAACTCTGGAGATAAACGCACGTCTTCCTGTGCAATGCAAGCCATGTGGCGTTGCTGGAAAAACGGCCGACTCACCTTGATTCTCTCTCAGAGTTTAAATTCAGCGTCACACGGAATGATATTTCTTAAATACTTCAACTTATGATACACACGCTATTTCTTAAATATTTCAGCTTATTGTACACACGCTATTAATTCTTAAATATTTCAGCTTAATGTACACACGCTATTAATTCTTAAATATTTCAGCTTAAGCTCACGGAAGTATCTCAACTTATAACTACACGTGGGCTCTTTGTGACCGTTGGTTTACTACAATCCCCTTAAAATTACCTGCCTCACTTTGTAATTTTCCCCACAAAAGGTCCTGTGAGAGAGAAATTATTAATTCTAACTACTCTTAAATATTCCACATCCATACCATGCCTCCACTCTTTCATCACGGAGCACAACAAAAAAAACAGGTCTTTACAGCAGAAGGTTCAGCGGCAGAGTGCTGAAACATGGCCGTATTCTCGATTCTCTCGCACCTCTCTCGAAGTGGGAGAAGCACCCTGCTACCTTATTGGTCAGCCACATTTCAGACGCTCAAAGCTCTGGTAACTTCCATCTCTTTGGTCTCACCAAAGGTAGCCAAAGGATCGACTCAAAGATGATCATATATTCCGATTCACTATCTGTGGTTAGCAGACGACCATACATTCATTCCTTTCACAGATCTCACCAAACTGGATGTAGGGATTTATTTTGAGGGAGTGCACATGTGATCAATTAAATAAATAAATTGTCATTCTTTCCCACACTGGTATCCGGCTTCGCTGTATTAATTGAAATTGAGTTACTTTTACACAAAAAATGTGTTGTTCTGACAAGAATTTCGTACCTATTTTCAGTGTTGGGCGGTACTGTACCCTTTCAATAGATAAATTGAATAAAATTTGTGATAGACTGCACCCTTCTCGAACACTTCAATATATTAAAATTTCATCTGTCATTTTCGAACCTAAACTTATAAATATTTTTGTATTTACATACAGACTTTTACGGTATTAATAAGATGTTTAGGAAACGCATTTATTTCCAATATTTTTCACAAAAGGGGTTGAGCTGTGAGGGAGCTCGCAATCGATCTGGCATGCCCTGATTTCGGGCATTATTCAGTGGTGCTACTGCTGGCAGCGCGAATCGATTGTAGCTTGTCGCTGATCATGTATGGCAGGGCGAGTCCTAAAATAGGCCTTCAGCAGCGTTGGTGGAGGTGTAACAACGCGACGCAGCGAGTGACAGCGGACTGGAGGGCATCGCGGGCCGTTAGCTCTGTTCACCAGGTGTAGAAGTCTGTGTTTTGAAACAACATTCTATCCAAAATAATCTCCTCTGCCACTTATACATTTCTTCCACCTCTCCGACAGGCTATGATTGCCACGCCAAAAAGCAGTTCTTCTTTTGAAGCGAACCAGTCAGCGAGCCATTTTCGTACATTTTAATATGGATTGAAGCGTTGTTCAGCGAAAGCGTGTCACAGTGATGCAGACAGATGATAATAGGACGGAGCCAAGTCTGGTGAATATGCCGCATGCCCTAGTATTTCCCAACTGAACGCTACGTTGTTTGCTGTCTTTCATTCAGTTCATGAGGAACTCATTTGCCCACATTCTGCACTTTTCCCATAGCTTTCAACCGAAGAGAAACGGCTTTCTGCGCCACATTCCTGTTGAGTTTGAGTATCATCTTCATCCAATAAGGCCTGTAATTCGTTGTCTTCGATCTTTTTCAATGGTTTTGTAACCTCCGCCTCACTTATCGACCTTAATGACGGTAAAAATTAAACCGAGTGTACCTAATGGAAATTTGGGAAAGGCAATCGTCACCGAAGTTAATCTGACGGTAAAGAGGGAGGAAAGGGTTACATCTAAATGAAATGGAAAAATGCAAATGAAATTGGTGGAAATTAATTTTGAAAAGGGGTAAAGTTAATAAAGAAAGTAAATGTGCGGTCGTTACGTTAACAATTAATTGGCGTTAATTAGATATTTGAGATTTGGGGAAAATTACGGTCAGCGAGCCAATTTCGTACATTTTAATACGGATTGAAGCGTTGTTCAGCGAGACCGTGTCCCAGTGATGCAAACAGATGGTAATAGGACGGAGCCAAGTGTGCAGAAATGCCGCAGGCCCTAGTATTTCCCAACTGAACGCTTGGATCGTTTCCCTGAGCCGTTTTGCTGTGTGTGATGGGGCGTTATCATGGAGCAAGTCGACTTCGTGTTGCCTTTTCCCATATTCCTCTTGTTTTTCGCACAATGCTCGATTTAAATCGATCATTTGCTGTTGGTAGCGATCAGTGTTAACAGTTTCACCAGGCATTAGCAGCTCATAATAGATGACACACTTCTGATCCCACCAAACACAGAGCAATGTCTTCTTTTCAAAGCGATTTGGTCTTGCAATGGATGTCGATGGGCTGCCTGGATTCACCTATGGTTTCCGAAACTTAGGATTCTCAGATACATCCATTTTTCATCACCCGTAGCTATTCAATGGAGAAACGACTGTCTTTTGTATCAGGTGAGCCGCGTTTCACAAGTGGTCTTTCGATTTGTTTGCTGTCTTTCATTCAGTTCATGAGGAACTTATTTGCCCACTTTATGCACCTTTCCCATAACTTTCAACCGAGGAGAAACGGCTTTCTGCGTCACGTTCAATTGTTTCGCGAGTTCCTGTTGAGTCTGAATATCATCTCCATCCAATAAGGCCTGTAATTCGCTGTCTTCGAACTTTTTCGATGGTTTCGTCGTTTCTTACCCTCTGGAATTTTTTGAACCACTCGAAACACTGTGTTTTCGCATGAGCTCGCTCGCCGAAAGCTTCTACAAGCATTCGATGCGATTCTGCAGCGGTTTTCTTCAAATGATAACAGAAATCTGATGCTATCCACAAATCGTAGTTCGTAGGCACAAAACTCGACCTCTTTACGGGTTTGAAACATACATCGATGTATGGAGCCTGGGTCACTGTGTGTTGACATTCGCCGTCAGCCGTCACAGGAAGCAGATGGTGCTGCAGACGCGGTCTCACGGGCTCTACACTGACGGCCAGCAACATCTATAGGAAAATTCCGGTTTCATTCTTCTACATCTGGTATGTCAAGACTTGCTGTAAGTGCTGAAGTCAGAGCCGAGTACGTCTCCTTCTGACCGCACCCGCTAATTTGTCCGGCTTTTGATATTCCTTGTTGTATGGGACTGGTTGCTGGAAGCCGCAATGGATATTTCCAGGATTATTAAATATGTGTCACTTCTTGAGTTTACGGTCAGTATTTCTAACACTCCGATACGCCCACCTTACGGCATGCACTTTGTGGCTTACTGAAATATTTTTTTGGCAGTAATTATCTAAGACTTTGTTGCTTCAGATTTTTATACTTCTAGTGTCGAATATTTGGCTGTATATGTGATTGAGCCTGTATTGGGGATTTTTGTGTATCACTGAGAGTTTCATTGGAGTGTATTTGTGCTGGCTATGCACAGTGTGAAAGACTAAATGCAGTGGTTGACTTCAATGTTAGATTTTCACATTGGTATGTTCGTCGGCTTTCTTGTGCCGTAGTATTCGGGGAAAGGGTCCCGGAAATAAACCGTGGCAAAAAATGTTGCAGGTTGAATTGTAATCTTAGCGTTTTTATTATTTTGGATTTAATCTTTTATTTCATATGTCGTTTGTTTTAACATGATTTTCACGAATTTAATAAACGTGTTAAAATTGCGTTATAGATTTCCATGTGTAAATACCGTGGAAGGAAGCAGTGTTTGTTAGATCTAATTATTAACCACCGCCTCATAGAGGTAAGCTTGTCATTTTCTTTACATACAGCATGTGATCAAAAGTATCAGGACCCCCCCCCCCACCCCCGCAAAAAAGAAACTTACGTCTTTCATATTAGGTGCGTTGTGCTGCCACCTACTGCCAGGTACTTCATATCAGTCATTAGACATCGTGAGAGAGCAGAATGGGGCGCTCCGCGGAACTCACGGACTTCGAACGTGGTCAAGTGATTGGGTGTCACTTGTGTCATACGCCTGAACACGCGATTTCCACATTCCTAAACATCCCTCGGTCCATTGTTTCCGACGCGATGGTGAAGTGTAAACTTGAAGGGACACGTACAGCACAAAAGCTTGGATTTCATGGTCGAGCGGCTGCTCATAAGCCACACATCACGCCGGTAAATGCCAAACGACGCCTCGCTTGGTGTAAGATGCGTGAACATTGGACGACTAAACAGTGGAAAAGCGTTGTGTGAAGTGACGAATTACGGTTCACAATGTGACGATCCGACGGCAGGCTGTAGGTATGGGGAATTCCAGGTGAACGTCATCTGCCAGCGTGTGTAGCGCCAACATTAAAATTCGAAGGCGGTGGTGTTTTGGTGTGGTCGTGTTTTTCATGAAGGGGGCTTGCACCCCTTGTTGTTTTGCGTGTCACTATCACAGCACCGGCCTACATTGATGTTTTAAGCAAATTATTGCTTCCCACTGCTGAGAGGCAATTCGGGGATGGCGACTGCATCTTTCAACACGAGCGAGCACCTGTTCATAATGCATGGCCTGTGGCGGAGTGTTACACGACAATAGCATCCCTGTAATGGACTGGCCTGCACAGAGTCCTGACCTGTATCCTATAGAAGACCTTTGAGATGTTCGGAACGCCGACTTCGTGCCAGGCCTCACCGACCGACTTCGATACCTCTCCTCAGCGGAGCAATCCGTGAAGAATGGGCTGCCATTCCCCAAGAAACCTTCCAGCACCTGACTGAACGTATGCCTGCGAGAGTGGAAGCTGTCATCAGGGCTAAGGGTGGGCCAACACCATCCTTGCCTTGCCCATGTTATTAATTTCAGGTAGCGAAGTTTTTTGTAAAAGTGCTTAAACGCAAGGTACTGTCTTGATTATTACCTTAAGCAAATGTTTCCAGATCACTTAACTATAATTAGTGGCTTGGGATTTTCCAAATATCCATTAAAGGTCTTAATGAGCTTTTCTTAACTGTCTTAAAGACATCTTTGCTGTTGCCGTTTCAGCAGCTTCTGTTTTATAAGGAATGAATTTTTTTTTTCATTTATACTGTTTCACATTTACTCTGGCACTGTGTTATGTGGCTGGTTGAGGTAATATCATTTGTTAAATCCGATTATAGCTGTAAACAAAAAATTAGCCTTACCCCATCGCTCATAATTTTTTAAATTATTCTTTTGATTTATTCATACTATTGTCTAATATTTAAATGAACTTAGCCATTCAAATGACAAATGACGGTCCTAGTCTGGTTCGCCCTTTCGTGTTTTCCTTGTTCTACCCCATCCTGTGTTTAGGGATTTCAGTGGTCTTTTTTCATTATCAAAAGCTTGCTAATAATCAATAAATGCTAAATGTGTTTTTAAGGCAAATTCTCGACGTTTTTCAATAATTTGTCTTATTTTAAATATATTGTAATCACACAAATGTTCCTTTCTGAAGCATTATTGATCTTCTGAGATTATTGTATCAGCGATAATTCATAATCTTTGATTAAGAATTTTCCCATAAATTTTACATCTGCGTTTAGTAGACTTACCCCTATATAGTTTCCTGCGTCTTTCCCATTGCCTTTTTTAAATATTAAAATAAATGTAGCTGTGTTCCATTCTTCAGGTATGGAACAGTTATTCTAGCTGCCTTCATTCTTTAAATACGTGCACGAAATGGTTGCAGGTTAATTTGACTCGTGGAAGAGCGTCCATCAAAATATTGAAAACGACGACCGCCAGAAGCTTGGAAATTGATGTCAGTTGTCGCACGAAAGTCAAGTTGCAATGTTCCGAGAACCTGTGTTGAGGAATCTAGGAATGTATCACAGTACCACGAAGCTATAATTAAAATGACAGTATTCCCAGTGCTGCAGTGCGTGCTGTATACATCGCAACATGCTGAAACATCTTGCATACGTTCATTAATCACCACGTTCGCAGATTATGCTGAAAAAAAAGTTATATTTTCTGCCACCAGGTGAAAATATGGCGCTTTAAGACGTCAAAAGATGGAAGTGTTTCCTGTTCGACGTCACATACGCTGCTTATCGTTAGAGGACGCATGTTTATTTATTATGTGAAATGAGTGTCAGTGTAAAGGGTTGAGAAGGTTGAAATTTCCTCTACGAAACGCACTGGATATTGAGAAGAAAGGCTGTACACTGCTGGTAAAGCTGTTTCATCAAAACGGCAGCAACAGTAGCACTGCATTACCGGAAATATCGCCGACAGAAACAGCTACGAAGAGGCCCCACTTCAATGAATGGGCTGAAGAATATGACCAAGAAATCTGAAAAAGGAGTTGAATTAAGTGGTGCAACAGGGCGGGGGACGCGGCCCATTCCTAAGGCAATTGTTGATGAAGTCGCTGTAGCTACAGCTGAGACTATGCGACACATGCCAGTGCTCTAGCTGCGTCGCGATAATTCAGCAGAATATGCGCCAAATGAAGCCACAAGGTAGACTACAATGCAGTGACTTTGCCCTTCGTTTTTTGGCACGCATGTAAACGGGTGAATAGTTTTTGGGTGGAGGAGGCACATTTTACTCAACACGGTGTCACAGGGTCACAGGGTTATTTGGTAACCGTGATAGCGTTACGGAGATGTTTAATAAACTCAAGTGGCAGACTCTGCAAGAGAGGCGCTCTGCATCGCGGTGTAGATTGCTCGCCAGGTTTCGAGAGGGTGCGTTTCTGGATGAGGTGTCGAATATATTGCTTCCCCCTACTTATACTGTAAGTAGGCTGTTTAGGTTTTTTTTATTGGTAACGCCATCCCTGTATGAAAATCACTGGCTGTGCTGTGTGCAGTCTGTGGCTGCTTTGCATTGTTGTAATACTCGCCATTGTAGTGTTGGGCAGCGGCAGCTGGATGTGAACAGCGCGTAGCGTTGCGCAGTTGGAGGTGAGCCGCCAGCAGTGGTGGATGTGGGGAGAGAGATGGCGGAGTTTTGTAATTTGTCATGAACTGCTATATATATTATGACTTTTGATGATACTAAGGTAAATACATTGATTGTTCTCTATTAATATCTTTCATTTGCTAACTATCCCTACCAGTAGTTAGTGCCTTCCGTAGTTTGAATCTTTTATTTAGCGGGCAGTAGTGGCGCTCGCTGTACTGCAGTAGTTCGAGTAATGAAGATTTTTGTGAGGTAAGTGATTTCTGAAAGGTATAGTTTAATGTTTGCAGGGATTTTTGAAAGTCAGATTGCGTTGCGCTAAAAATATTGTATATCAGTTTAAGCACAGTCTTGTACAATTTTTCAAAGGGGACGTTTCAATACCTCCCGAGGAGATCACGAATGTAAAATTAGAGAGATTAGAGCGCGCACGGAGGCTTTCAGACAGTCGTTCTTTCCGCGAACCATACGCGACTGGAACAGGAAAGGGAGGTAATGACAGTGGCATGTAAAATGCCCTCCGCCACACACCTTTGGGTGGCTTGCGGAGTATAAATGTAGATGTAGATGTAGGTGCCGTGAATGCACATAACGGGTTCTACTCCGAATCGTGTTTTACAGAAACATCCACTATACTCAACTTATGGGCTGCATGGTGTGGTTTCTTTGAGGGGATGACACCTGGCGGGCCCTTTATGTGTACAGTGACATCTGCACGCTATAACTACCCCCTTGTGCGACAAGTGATCCAGATTTGCAAGAACGCAGTTGTGTCGACAGTTCTATTTGCATGCAAGACAGGGCGACACTAAATGTTGCTTGGCAGGTGACCGATTAGCTTTGAGAAACCTTCGGTAACGAACGCACCATCTTTAGGAAATTTTAAAGTTCTTAGCCTTCTACCCCCTTCCCCCCCCCCCCCCCCCATCTCAATTCATGTGACTTCTGGTTGCGAAGATATCTGAAAGATCGTGTCTATTAGAAATCTATCCAGACTCTTTCTGATCTGAAGGATAGCATGCTGCAAGATATCGCATAAACAATTTTTACCGCTGAAACCTCATATTATGAATAATTAAACTCTTGAATGGGATTTTCAATCTGCAGCGGAGTGTGCGCTGATATGAAACTTCCTGGCAGATTAAAACTGTGAGCTGGACCGAGACTCGAACTCAGGACTTTTGCCTTTCACGGGCAAGGGCTCTACCAACTGAGCTATCCAAGCACGACTCACGCCCCGTCCTCACAGCTTTACTTCTGCCAGTTCGAGTCTCGGTCCGGCAAACAGTTTTTATCTGCCAGGAAGTTTCAATTAAACTCTTGATTACTGGCAAACTTTGGTATTTACAAATTATTCGATACATGTTTCTGAAGTAGAATTTTAGCGTAGAGCTAATTCCCTAATCGGAATTAAGTGTGTGTATAAACTGATCACATAAGAGACTTCTGTGACGTGATGGGGTGCAATTTTCGTGTGTGGGAGGCGCTGATAATTTTGAGGGGGGGAATAGTTTTTTGAAGTGGTGGCCGAAGCTTTAGAAGGCCTGCTGCCAGGTTCCTCGGGGTCTGTCTGTCTGTCTGTCCGCTAGGTATTTGGTGGTCGATCTCTCGGTGTTCGGGCGTGTCTAAGGTGGCCCAGCTTTTGAGGTCCATCGGTCGGTATTTGGACTTAATAGACTCTGTGACACTCCGGCTCAGGTTCGACTGTGAGAATTTTTCAGTGCGCGACAGCACATAGTGAAAACGTTTTTTAAATTTCATATCTAATCGACATACAGGTCAGTTAACCGTTGTGTCGGCAAGCTAACATTGAGCGCAGTACTTATTCTTAATTTGTAGCAGTGAATACAGACTGGCGTTTTTTCAGCTTATTTATCTTTATTAAATTTATAGTGCGTTGTTATTCACCACTGGGAGCTTTAATCATATCATTCTTTGCTTAATTTTCATTGCTTTCCAGAGAACTTGTGTCTTGTGTCTTGATTGGGCAATAAATTATATATGTAAAAACTTAAATAACTTGTAGTTGCATTAGTGATTTGAAACTTGCACCTATGTTTCAACATACCAGTCATTGGATTTCAGACTAGTTGTCAGTAACCATTCTACAGTTTTAATTTTATATTAAAGTGACGCATTTTAGGATAGCCGATAGCAGTAACGCACTGCTTCCTGGACTCGCGTAGGCGCGCCGGCCCCGGATCGAATCCGCCCGGCGGATTAATGACTATGGCCGGTGTGCCGGCCAGCCTGGGTGTGGTTTTTAGGCGGTTTTCCACATCCTACTAGGTGAATACCGGGGTGCTCCCCACGTCCCGCCTCAGTTACACGACTCACAGACATATGAAACACATTCACACTGTTTCACGATCTACACTCGACGCAGACAGCTGGGGTACACTAAATCCATCCTGGGGGGTACGGGATGGCAGCAGGAAGGACATCCGGCCACCCCTTAAAATTACCATGCCAAATCCGGTTAACCATAGCCGACCCTGCGTAACCAAGGGAGAAGGCGCAGGCGATATATAGAATTAATGTGACGCATTTTAGGTAAAAAAATCTGCTCCCAGAAGAACAGAAACAGAATCCCATACATGTTTTACCACATTCACGTCGCAACTGTCTATTCAGTGTATCATTAAAATCGCAGAATCACGAAGCGGCGTGCAAGAAACTTCAATTGTCATGAGCACCGTACCAGATGCCTGGCAATGCAAATGATTAGCATTTCAGCACAACCGCACAAAACAGACAGAAATATCTGCATCTATATGCCGAGTACAAAGAATAATTACGTAGTGGGATTCTCACTCAGAAATGTCATTGGAATGTTGTTTGTTTGTGAGATGATCGTGTTACGTCTCGTGTAATCAATAATTAAATAAATCAATCGTTTAACTGCGGCTGCTGGCACAAATTATGCCGATACTAAATCAATTGCTAAATCCAAAATCACTTGATAATTAAATCAAATTACTGCAAAATAGAACATTTAGTTTAACAAAACTTACATATAATACAAAGAAAAAGTGAATAAATAAGCAAGAATAAAACTTTTGGAAACAAAATAAGAAATTTAAAAATTTATAAAAATAAGAAAAAGTAAAAGATTCAAATATTTAAAGAAAAAAAGAAAAAAAACACAAAAATGACAAAAAAAAGAAACGCACCCTTGAATGACCACAACTACTTCTCTATTATATATAAATAAAGATTAATATGGAACATGTATACCAATAAATGTATTATATTCTTTCTTATTTAATCTTTCTTTTCACTAATAATAAAGAAAGATTAAATAATATAATAAATATATTTTATATAATTATGTAAATTAATGTAATATGGTATTAATATAAAATTAACTTTATATTAAGTTAACTTAAATATTAATTAGTTAAATAATCTAATTATAGATAATTTATTAAATTATATTATTATAATTAATATAATTGTTTATATTAATATAAAATTTTATATTTAATAATATTAATTATATTTATTATATCCAATTATAATAATATTTAATATTAATTTACATATTATTATATAATTTATAATATAATAACCTATTTTAAGCTAAAAACATAAGTAGCTATAATTGTAGGTAAATAAATGTATTAAAATAATCATTTAATAATTATAAAATAACATTATAGGTATTTAGATTTAATTAAATGTAATATATTAATATAAATTATTTATTATATATAATATATATTCAGATTATCCTAACCAAGATAAATTAATTAGAAATAACCAAAATAATACATAAACAAATTTAAAAAAAAATTTTAATTTATATATTAAATATAAATGAAGTGCCTGATTAAAGGGTTACCTTGATAGGGTAAATCAAGTAAATGAAATTACCTTCATTAAAAATTACATAAGACAGAATTAAACTACCTCCTTTAGTATCAAAAACTAACGTGCATCATACACCTTAATGTAAAAAGGTAAGCTAAACAAGCTAATGGGTTCATACTCCATTTATAGAGGTATCAATCCTCTCCTTTTTAATGACCAACAACTCTACAAAACTTCTCTTCCTATCAACATTAATGATAGGAACGATCCTGTCCATTTAATCAAACTCCTGATTTGGAGTTTGAATAGGACTTGAGATCAACTTACTTTCATTTATTCTGCTCCTAACAAGAAATAAAAATATAATAATAAATGAATCATCAATTAAATATTTTATTGTCCAAGCAATAGCATCGACAATACTATTATTTTCAATTTTCCTGATTCAAATAAAGTATCCAATAGGATGAGAAACAGAATTTATTCCATCAATAATAATTAGATCTAGATTATTATTAAAGATCGGGGCTGCACCCTTTCATTTCTGATTTCCAGAAGTAATGGGAGCTTCAAGATGAAATAACTGTTTAACACTAATAACATGGCAAAAAATTGCCCCAATAATGGTATTATCTTATTGTATTCAACTAAGAACTTTCATTTGAACAATTATTATTCTAAGAATTATTATTGGGGCAATAGGTGGTTTAAATCAAACATCTCTACGACAACTTCTAGCATATTCCTCAATTAGACATTTAGGGTGAATAATTAGATCCCTGACAGTTAGAGAAAACATTTGAGAACTATACTTTATTATTTATTCACTTTTAAGATTAATTATGGTCTTATTATTTAAGCAAATAAATCTATTTTTTATAAACCAGATTTATTCAGCCAGAAATATAAAAACTGAAATTAAATTCATAATATTTTTATCCCTTTTATCCTTAGGTGGTTTACCACCATTTCTTGGATTTCTACCAAAATGAATTGTAATACAATCATTGATGGAAAATAACATAACAACTATTATAACAATTATGGTTGTATTAACTACAATTACACTTTATTATTATATACGTTTTAGATTCTCAGCCCTAATTATGTCATACACAGAAAATTCGTGATCTATAAAAATCAAGTCTCAAAAATCAAGAATTATTCTTCCTATAACAGTAATAATTTCAACAATAGGATTAATCTCAACATCAACCTTAATCTCATTATACTAAGGACTTAAGTTAAACAAACTAATAACCTTCAAAGTTATAATTAAAAGAATAATCTTTTAGGCCTTAGTAAAATTTTATACCTCTAGAATTGCAGTCTAGAATCATAATTGAATATAAGACCTAAAGCATGGTAAGAGAGAAACATCTCATAAGTAGATTTACAGTCTACCACCTTAAATTCAGCCATCTTACCGCAAAAATGATTATTCTCAACAAACCATAAGGATATTGGTACTTTATACTTCTTATTTGGAGCGTGAGCAGGAATAGTAGGAACATCAATAAGAATACTTATTTGTGCTGAACTTGGTCAACCAGGATCTCTAATTGGAGATGACCAAATTTATAATGTCATTATTACAGCCCACGCATTTGTAATAATTTTTTTTATAGTAATACCTATTATAATTGGTGGATTTGGTAATTGACTCGTACCATTAATAATTGGTGCACCAGATATAGCGTTCCCACGAATAAATAATATAAGTTTTTGATTACTACCGCCTTCACTAACCCTTCTTCTTACATCTTCTATAGTAGATAACGGTGCTGGTACAGGATGAACTGTTTACCCTCCTCTTGCAGGAGCTATCGCACATGGGGGGGCATCTGTAGACCTAGCTATTTTTTCACTTCACTTAGCAGGTGTATCATCTATTCTTGGTGCAGTAAACTTCATTACAACAGCAATTAATATACGATCAGAAAGTATAGCTCTAGATCAAACACCTTTATTTGTCTGATCTGTAGCTATTACAGCCCTTCTCCTCCTTTTATCGCTTCCAGTATTAGCAGGGGCTATTACTATACTATTAACAGATCAAAATTTAAATACATCATTCTTTGACCCTGCAGGAGGAGGTGACGGACATTTAATTGAAACAATCTGAACAGCACTACCACCAATTACACTAATTTTTATTGCACTCCCATCATTACGACTACTATATTTACTTGATGATTCAGTAGATGCAATAATTACAATTAAAACAATTGGACGACAATGATATTGAAGATATGAATATTCAGACTTTATAGATGTAGAATTTGACACTTATATAACACCAGAACAAGACCTAGAAAACGACGGATTTCGACTTCTAGATGTAGATAACCGAACAATTCTACCAATAAATACAGAAGTATGAGTACTAACAAGAGCATCAGACGTTCTACACTCATGAGCAGTGCCTGCATTAGGGGTTAAAATTGACGCAACGCCAGGTCGACTAAACCAAGGAACATTTACAATAAACCGGCCTGGACTATTCTTTGGACAACGCTCAGAAATTTGTGGAGCAAACCACAGATTTATACCAATTGTAATTGAAAGAACTTCAGTAAACTTATTTATCAAGTGATTATCTAAGATAATCTAAGGAGTTAGTTAAAATATATAACATTAGAGTGTCAATCTAAAATAACTAAATAATTAGTACACCTTGAAATACATCAGATGACTGAAAGTAAGTAATGGTCTCTTAAACCAAAAAATAGTAAATTAACGACTACTTCTGATGGGGAAATTCAATCCAAATCCCTCAAATATCCCCTCTCATATGATTCTCCTTATTTATTACATTTTCGACTACATTAATTTTATTTAATCAAATAAACTTTTTCTCATTTAAACCAAACCTTATTTAAAGAGCAGAAAAAAGAACAATTAATATAAAGAACTTGAATTGAAAATGATAACAAACTTATTTTCAACATTTGATCCATCAACTAATATCTTCAATTTATCATAAAATTGAACTAGAACATTCCTAGGATTATTATTAATCCCATCAATATTTTGACTTACACCATCACGAATTAATATTATTTGAAATAAACTAAACTTAACCTTACACAATGAATTTAAAACATTACTAGGACCAAAATCATTTAATGGAACAACATTCATCTTCATTTCAATCTTTATTATAATACTATTTAATAATTTCATAGGATTATTCCCTTATATCTTTACTAGAACAAGACATTTAGCATTAACATTTGCAATCGCTCTACCTATATGATTAAGATTTATGTTATTTGGATGAATTAATCATACCAATCACATATTTACACACCTTGTTCCCCAAGGAACACCACCTGCATTAATATCATTTATAGTATTAATTGAAACAATTAGAAATGTCATTCGACCAGGTACGCTAGCAGTACGACTAGCAGCAAATATAATTGCAGGACACTTACTATTAACATTACTAGAAAATACAGGACCATCTATAGCAATAAACTTAATTTCACTATTAATTATTGGACAAATACTTCTGTTAATTCTAGAATCAGCAGTAGCAATAATTCAAGCCTATGTTTTCTCAATTTTAAGAACTTTGTATTCTAGAGAAGTATACTAAACTTATGTTAACAACTCACTCAAACCACCCATTCCACTTAGTAGATTACAGACCTTGACCATTAACAGGAGCAATTGGAGCAATAGTTCTAGTATCAGGATTAGCGAAATGATTTCACCTATTTAACATTAACTTATTTATAATCGGATTTGGAATTACCCTACTAACTATAATCCAATGATGACGAGATGTAGTTCGAGAAGGAACATACCAAGGACTACATACGGGATTTGTATCAATTGGATTACGATGTGGAATAATTTTATTTATTGCATCAGAAGTACTATTCTTTGTTTCATTTTTCTGAGCATTTTTAGAAGAAGACTAGCACCTACTATTGGACTAGGGATATTATGACCCCCAATAGGAATTCAACCTTTCAATCCTATACAAATTCCATTACTTAATACAGCTATTCTTTTAGCATCAGGAGTAACAGTAACATGAGCACATCATAGTCTAATAGAATCTAATCATACTCAAGCATTACAAGGATTATTCTTCACAGTACTACTAGGACTATACTTCACTATACTTCAAGCATATGAATATTGAGAAGCACCCTTCACCATTGTAGACGCAGTTTATGGATCAACATTCTTTGTTGCAACAGGATTCCATGGTCCACATGTAATTATCGGAACAATTTTCTTATCAACATGTCTACTTCGACATTCAATAAATCAATTCTCACCAAGACACCACTTTGGATTTGAAGCAGCAGCATGATACTGACACTTTGTAGACGTAGTATGATTATTCTTATACATTTCTATTTATTGATGAGGTAGATAATTGTTTTTCTAGTATAAATAGTACATTCGACTTCCAATCAAAAAGCTTGATATAAATCAAGAAAAACAATCCTAATTTTATCTACAAGAATTTTTATTAGATTTATTATTCCAATAATTGTTATAATCCTTGCTACAACATTATCAAAAAAATTAATTAATGACCGAGAAAAAAGATCACCATTTGAGTGTGGATTTGACCCAAAAAGATCAGCACGAATACCGTTCTCACTTCGATTCTTCTTAATTGCAGTAATTTTCTTAATTTTTGATGTAGAAATCGCACTAATCCTTCCAATTGTAATTATTTTTAAAACTTCAGACATTATAATCTGAACAGTATCAACAATATTTTTTATTATAGTATTATCAGGTGGACTATACCATGAATGAAATCAAGGAGCCTTACAATGAGCAGAATAAAGGGTTGTAGTTAACTATAACATTTGGGTTGCATACAAAAAGTATTGATATAATCAATCAACCTTAAATAGAATAAGAAGCGAAGTATTGCAGTCAGTTTCGACCTGGAAGGTTGGTAAATAAAATACCCTTATTCTTATTAATTGAAGCCAAAAAGAGGCGTATTACTGTTAATAATATAATTGAACTATAAAGTTCCAATTAAGGAAATGTAATGCCAATATGAAAGCTGCTAACTTTTTATATTAGCGGTTAAACTCCGTTAACATTTCTAAAATTTATATAGTTTAAATAAAACATTACATTTTCACTGTAAAAATAATATATGTATATTTATAAACACCTAAAAGTAAAAATACTTCCTTAACATCTTCAGTGTCACGCTCTAATTATAAGCTATTTAAGTAAACGAAAAATAATACCACCAAAATAAATATTCAAAAAATAAAAGTTAAAAGATAAATCTTAAAATTAGAATCATATCAACCTTGTATATAACTAATTAAATAAATAAATAGTCTATACAAACCTTGACCACCAAATAATTCACCTCAACCATAATCAAATGACTTTGATGAATAATAACCCAATTTTAAAGGAACATATCTAATAAACTTAGTCGAAATGAAAGGTATAAACCACATAGAACCAGCAAATCTAACAAAAGAAAGTATACTTAAAGAAAATAAATTTTGAGAAAAATCAAAATTAGAAATAAGATAACCCAAATAAGCACCCAAAACAACTACAGTAATAGTTAAAAACTTCAAATAATAAGGCAAGGCAATCACATGAGGAACAGGAAAAATTAACCAAGACAAAAGGCTACCACCAAAAACAGCAACAAACAATAAACCAATTATACCAAAAGAAATATAATAACCCTTATCGTCAAAAGAAAATCTAGAATAAAAATTATTATCACCAGATATTGAATAATAAAAAAGACGAAAAGAATAAGAAGCAGTTAAACCAGTAGAAAAGAAATAAAGAAAAAAAATCAAACAATTAATTCATCTTAAACAAACCATCTCAAGAATTAAATCCTTTGAATAAAAACCTGCTAAAAATGGTATACCACACAAACACAAACTAGAAACATTAAAACAAACTGAAGTTAAAGGCATAAAATTAACAATTGAACCTATAAAACGAATATCCTGAGAATCCTTTAAATTATGAATTATCGAACCTGCACACATAAACAATAAAGCCTTAAATAAAGCATGAGCTAATAAATGAAAAAATGCAAGTTTTGGATAACCCATAGCCAAAATTCTTATTATTAAACCAAGTTGTCTTAACATAGAAAGAGCAATAATTTTCTTCAAATCAAATTCAAAATTTGCTCCCAAACCAGCCATAAACATAGTTATACAACCAAGTAAAAGTAAGAAGCAACCACAATTATAAGTATCTAATATTGGTCTAAAACGAATTAATAAATAAACCTCAGCAGTAACAAGAGTAGAAGAATGGACCAAAGCAGAAACAGGGGTAGGAGCAGCCATAGCAGCAGGAAGTCAAGAAGAAAAGGGAATTTGAGCTCTTTTAGCTATAGCTGCTAAAACAATTAATATAGTAATAAGCTTTATTTCAAAAGAATTAGAAATAAAATCATAATAATAAATATAATTTCAACCACCAAAATTCAATATTCAAGCAATAGAAATTAAAATAGCAACATCACCAATACGATTAGAAAGTGCAGTTAACATACCCGCACTATAAGATTTCACATTTTGATAATAAATAACTAAACAATAAGAAACTAAACCTAAACCATCCCATCCCAATAAAATTCTAATCTAATTAGGACTGATAATTAAAAAACCTATAGAAAGAATAAATATTAAAACAATAATAATAAAACGATTTATTTTCTTTTCTCCCAATATATAATCCTCTCTATAATAAATAACCAAAGAAGAAATATACATAACAAAAGACATAAAAATAAGAGACATTCAATCCAAAATTAAAGTCATAACAACCATAGAACCATTTAAATTAAAAAGCTCTCATTCAACAAAAACTCTATAATCAATTATTAAATAATAAATACCCAAAATAAAAATTATAGTTCTAGAAAAAAATAAAGAAAAAAAACTCAAAGAACAAATAGAAAACAAATTCACGGCCTAAGATGAAAAAATTCATATCATTGATTCCACAAAACAACATTTTTAATAAAATACTTAAGCAACCTAAACACAACAATACTCCCCCTTTAAGCAAATAATATTTAAAGGCAATCAATGTAAAAGTAGAAGATGATATTCATGAAAATAACCAAGAGAACAAGTATAAACACCAGAATAATAATTACCATGCTGAGAATAAGAATACATATATAAAGTATAAACAGCTCTAAAAAAAGACAAAAAAATTAAAGCAAAAAATCTAAAAGAAGATCAAGACATAATTCTATTTAACAATCTAAGTTCACCTACCAAATTTAAAGAAGGAGGAGCAGCTATATTAGAAGATCTCAAAAGGAATCATCATAAAGCCATTCTTGGTATCAAATTAATTATACCCTTGGTAATTAATAATCTTCGTCTACCTAAACACTCATAAATAATATTAGATAAACAAAATAAACCAGAAGAACACAAACCATGACCAACCATTAAAGAAAGAGAACCTATACAACCTCATCAATTCATAGTTATCAATCCTCCAATAACCATTCTTATATGAGCAACAGAAGAATATGCAATTAAAGACTTTAAATCAACCTGACGAAAACAAATAAATCTAACAATAACCCCACCAGATAAACCTAAAGACAATCAAAAATAATTAAACTTTAAACCCAAATAAGAAATAACCTTCATAACACGAAAAATACCATAACCACCTAACTTTAATAAAACACCAGCAAGAATCATTCTACCTGAAATAGGGGCCTCAACATGGGCCTTAGGAAGCCACAAATGAACCAAAAATATTGGCATCTTAACTAAAAAAGCAAGAATTATAAACACATTAAGTATAAAATAATAAGAACCAAAATCAACCAATAAAGGAAAATATAAAGTATTAGAAAAATCCTAAACCCTAAATAACACTAATAATAAAGGCAATCTAGCAACCAGAGTATAAAAAATTAAATAAACACCAGCCTGCAACCGTTCAGGTTGATAGCCTCAACCCAAAATCGAAAGTAAAGTAGGAACCAATCTAGCCTCAAAAAAAATATAAAAAGAAAGAAGACTTAATCTAGCAAACTACAAGCATAATCATTAAAATTAAGACTATAAAAACAAAAAAATTAGAATGATAAGAACTCAAATAAACTGAACCTCTAGCAGTAATTATTAATGAACAAATTCAAAAACTAAGCAGAATCAAACTAAAAGAAAAATAATCAATACCAAAATAATATCTAATCATATTCAAATCTGCATATGAATAAACACAAATCATAAAAACAAAACTAGACAGAAACATTAAAGAATGAACCAACCATCAACAATTATTAACTAAACAATGAGGGATCAAAAAAATAGTTATAAATAAATACTTTAACATAAAGATAAACCAAAAGAATTAAAAAAATCATTCCCATTAGAACGAATTATTGAAACTAAAATAGAAAGACCTAAAGCACCTTCACAAACAGAAAAAACCAAAAAAATACAGGAAAAAAATAATCATAATCAAACTCAATAAGAAAAACAATAACCAATATAAATAAAGAAAGAACAATATATTCTAATCTCAAAAGAACCATTAATAAATGCTTACGTTTAGAAGAAAAAACATAAACACCAGCAAAATTAATCAATAAAGAAGTAAAGACAGAGAATATAAACATTAGTTTTAATAGTTTAAAAAAAACGCCGGTCTTGTAAACCGGAAATAAGTCTAGCCCCCACTTTTAAAACTTCAGAGGTGGAAAGCTTTCCATCATCGGTCCCCAAAACCGATATTTTAAATAAACTAAGCCCTGAAATGATCAAAATAATAATTATATCGCTATCAAACGTAATAAATATTAATTTTATTAAATTAAGACACCCAATATCAATAATGCTTTTCATTATCCTACAAACTTTTCTAGTTGGACTAATAACAGGAACAATAATGGAAAGATATTGGTTATCGTATATTTTATTTTTAACGTTTCTTGGTGGTATATTAGTTCTATTTATTTATATTACGAGAATTGCATCAAACGAAATATTTCAA